>NC_056556.1:5486675-5786675 GCF_910596095.1 Thunnus maccoyii
TTCGGTTCAGGAGAAAACAAAATGCATAGATTAGTTTTTCAAGACCAGCTAAAGAGAGAAGCTGCCTAATCCTGCAGAAATTTCTCAAGTTGAAAAGGCTTTACTTAATTAAACATAGTTAAGTTAGTCTGATGAAGTTTTTAGTTTTTATCATTTTTAGCAACACATCCTTGATTTTTTTCTGCTTTTCACCAGAAAACTTTTAGGTTCCTTTACTGTTAAACCTTTGGAATTTCTTCCTTTTTATCTGATGGTCAGAGTTGTTTTATCCTTTGACATTTTTAGCCAGTTATGTAGCTTTACGGGCGGTACGGACATTGAGTGTTTCCAGAGGATGAATCCTATTAACGTTGGTGATTCTCTGACTTTTCATTTAGTGCTGCCAGCAGGTCAAAGGTTTCAATAATCCAGTGAACTATCTCCATTTCTACTTGATGGATTGGACCAAAATTTAATGTCATGTTTCCCAGATGATGTATCGTAATGACCCTGTGACTCTAGTGCCACCCTTTGAAAATATCTTGACATCATTTTCTTGATATCAATTGACACAATTGGCATAAAATTGGTTTTGAGTGAAGCATCTCCACAAGTATTGCTATGAAAAGTGCTACAGACATTCATGGTTCAATCAGAATGAACTGTAATATTTTTGGGGATCCTTGACTTTTGCTTTAAACCCACCATATGGTCAATACTTTGGTTTATGTGCAATTACCTGCAAAATAACATTCCCATCAGTCTCAGCTGTACTTTGTGCCGTGACAATAACATCACCTGTTGATATCAGCATATTAACATTGTCACTGGAAGCAAATCAGCATGACAAACACTATTATACCATCTACTATAACTTCTACATTTACGTCATCCCAGCTGCTACGGATCAAAATCAAAACTCAGGACCTTTATTCAACTCACTACTTGGTTTTCTTTAAATGAGCAAAGGTTTTACACTCTTTTACCAGGATCAGACTACACAATATTAGCTCAAGAATGGCCTGACCTGACACACTTGATGCATTGGAAAAAATGAGCATCAAGAATGACAATTGCTAGTTTTATTCCAGGTAGTTCGTCAAGTGGAAGATGTCTGATGCAGCATCTGTGATGCCTCAAGACGTCCAGACAAAAAGACTAGTTTGTGTTTTTGTTTGATCTTCTTTCTGATCACCTGACACAGTGACCATCTCAAGAAACTAAAATAATGCGTAGTCTGATCGCAGTATTAGTCCTGTTTTATCCCCTTTCTCTCAGTTTGACAGTTGTACGATTAACAATCTCCTCTTTAGGATTACTGGGAGAGCGGAGAGTGGGCGATCGTCAACGCAGTCGGCACCTACAACACCAAGAAATATGACTGCTGCCACGAAATCTACCCCGACATCACCTACTACTTCATCATCCGCCGCCTCCCGTTATTCTACACCATCAACCTCATCATCCCCTGCCTCCTCATCTCTTGCCTGACCGTCCTGGTCTTCTACCTGCCGTCGGACTGCGGCGAGAAAATCACGCTATGCATCTCCGTGCTGCTGTCGCTCACTGTCTTCCTGCTGCTCATCACCGAGATCATCCCGTCCACATCGCTGGTCATACCGTTGATCGGGGAGTACCTGCTCTTCACCATGATTTTCGTCACCCTGTCCATCGTCATCACCGTGTTCGTGCTGAATGTGCACCACAGGTCTTCGGTGACTCACACCATGCCTCGATGGGTTCGGAGGCTCTTCCTGTCGGCGGTGCCACGCTGGTTGTGCATGAAGCGTCCGCATCATGGTCTTGGGCCTGTAAGGTGGGAAAAAAGCGAAGGCCTCCATGTTTACTGTATGTCAACATTTGTTTGCTGTTTTTGAAAACCAAATGTGATTTGTTTTCGGTATTTTGCCTGTACAAACACACCAAATACATTTTTTGGACACTATGTTTAGTCCTAACATGGTAAAAACTTTTCTCCATGTGTTTTAATTTTTTTGGTTGTTGCTTATTTGAGGACAACTTCTTGTGTGACTGCTTGTGTTTAGACATTTCACATTTAAGTTTTAAGAACTTTGGCTTCTTTTGTTAAATAAAAAAGGGATTTTGAAGAAAAACACAACAATACCAAAGTAAGGTACTGAAAAAAGGTTTGGTGTTATATTGGGACTGGTATCAAATATTTTCCAGTGATACCCAGCTCTAGTTGAACGTTCTGCTAACTCACTTTGTTTTGTCAGGAGGCGCCACCTGACTGATAAACTCCTCCCAGTCCAGACTCCAGGTCCCTCCCACAGCACCTCCATCTGGATCACTCAGGAGACTGACATCGATTTCCATGGTTACCAGGATGACAACCGTTGCCACAGTAGCCACCAGCTTGACTCCCTGGATGCAAGAGATGAAATTCGCTACTGCGACCTTCACAGTTACCCAAACACAGATGATTTAGTGGGGTTCGGGGTGAGGATACCAGGACGGTCGAGGATTTCTTCTTCGCCTCAAGTGCTTGGTTGCACCCTCCTCCCACAGAGACACCCTACCACATTCAGCTTGGACTGGAACACCCCTTCTCTAGAGCATGGTTCGAACCAGAGCCCATTAGCCTCTGCTCTGTCTCCTGCAGTGGTATCGGCCTTGGAGGGGGTGACCTACATCGCAGAGCATCTGAGAGCAGAGGACGCAGACTTTTCAGTGAGTGCTCACCTGAAAGAGATCTTTTTTTAACACATTAAAACTCTTGTCTGATGAAGTTTGGACTGTTTTTGAGATCTGTTTTGTTTCTACAGGTGAAGGAGGACTGGAAGTATGTAGCCATGGTTGTAGACCGGATCTTCCTGTGGATGTTCATTATTGTGTGTCTGCTGGGGACAGTCGGACTCTTCCTGCCTCCCTGGCTCTCTGGGATGATTTAGAAACACGTTAAATGTCGGAAAGAATTAATAAAACAATGAATTATGTTTGTTCTCAGCCAACATGTTCGCATGTTTTGTATGTAAGGATAGAGAGACACAAAAATCAAGAATGTATTTACCTGCAATCTTTTTTTTTTCACAAATCTGATACTCAACACATAAAGGAACTGATGTAAAAGTGAGATTCAAAATTGCAAAACTGCAGAGAAGAACCAAGTTTTCCAAGTTAAGAATGACCCAAAAGGCGATGAGAATGAACCGTCTTCCTAAAATACCGTTTTACCATTTTGAATATGCTCCTTGAATTGCACTTCGAATGCAAATCTATGCTCAAACAAGCAGACTAGAACCCAAAAACGCTTTTCGGGAATGATGATAAACCCCTAAATCCGTCTTACACTGTGCACAATCATTTGTTGCAGAATGTGTGTTTTTCTTTGCCGTCAAAGTCAATCAGCCAATATACACTGAGGAGGAGAGAGGATGAAAGAACTGACAAAGAGTGCGAAGAAGACTGACACTGAAAAAACAAGCACAAGCATCTGATGTAACTAGTCTCAGTGCTACTAAACCAAGGTGAGAGCAGAGGTAGGAAACAGTCTTGGAAAAATGAGACTCTATGTAGCTTTTTGGATTTTCACAATGAGTAGAAAACAACAGATTCATGTCACATGAAGGAGAAAAATTTCAACTGTGAAGCTCTCAGCTGCAGAGTCTGCGGAGCCTTACAGTTCTTACACAGTGACACTTGAAATCATCTCATCCGATTATCAAAGACGATTGAAAAGATGAGAGAGAAACGAAGAAGAAAGGAGATGTGGAGGGATGATCGGGGAAAGATTCCTTTAAAATATATAACTATTATGACCCTGATTGGCTAATTATACTTAATAAAAGTAGCTGTCAATCATGAGATATCACGGCTCCTCTCAGCTCCTAAATATCATATCTTCTCCATTATCAACATGATATATTCAGGTCAGAAATGCAGCACTTTTCTCAAAAACGGTGACCAAATCCCACCGCTATAATGCCTTTTTATTTAAAAGGTTAAGTAAAAATTGAGAATAAATCATCACATGGGGGATATCCTAATAAAAAGGTGTCAATTGGACACATTTTCTCAGCTCAGCTCCTTGTAAAAACAGTACAGAAATAGTCTTTGTCTATTTAGCATCCAGTGATGCAATCAGCTCCTTATAGCTGCAATTTACTTCCTTTATTGAGGCTTTATGAACAAATTATATCCTCAACATGTGAAATGGAAACATTATTGTACTTGTCACCAACTACTAACTTTGCTCACATTGTGTTTGCTTTAAAGTCCCCATACACTTACCTGACTGCAATGTTTGAATGTCTGTGCAGAGTTTGATACTAGAGGACTGGTTTCACATTCATCTGCTCAAAGTGGAAAGTTTAAGGGATTTAAGGCATACCCTACGAGCATGATTTGTGACATTTGACGACTAGTTTGGAGCCATTTGTGGTCCAGTGTGCAACTTATATAAGTGCGACATGAAAACTTGAAGCCTCCAGTGCACAAACACTGAGAACAGACTTTCCAGTTGAAAAATATTCACATATTCATAGATTCTGGATTTTTTCTTAATGAGCACTAGATGTCATTTTCATTTTTTTTCACTAGTTAAGTGAAGTTTTGTGTGACAAATGTATCAGACACAAATATTAAAAGCAGAGCATTTTATATGTCTTTTTTAAAGGGTCACTTCACCTAAATTACAAAAAAGACAAAAAAATGTAACTGTACCTCTCGTGACAACTTCATGCTCGTTTTGGTTTTATTTGTACAAGTTTTGTAGACATCTGTCTCAGATTTTAGCTGCTGCACCCAAATACGATGAGGTGAATTGAGTTTTGTTTGTGGCGCTCACAACATTGAAAACGTATTTCTACAGACATCACTGTGAACAGTTGTAGTAACTGTTGACACAACTTGACAGCAGAGATTTTTGTTCTTTAGATTGTCCAGAGTAACACTGACTGGTCCTGAAAATATACACTGCTGTTGATAAATTGTATTTTTCAATGCTGTAAGCACCAGCACACAAACTCTGATTCACTCTCGTTGTTTTGGGATGGAGGCAGAAATCTCAGAGACAGAACCTGAGCAGATAAAACTTAAACTGTTTGTCAATTTTCATTGTCAATATTTATTTATATAGCTCAATACTACAAGATAACAGAAATGCAGTGTGGACAAACAGGATGGCAATGCTATCTATCCATCCAGATAGATATGTAGATAGATATACAGGAGAAAATATTTTGTCTGGATATTTTGGTGTAGCCACCCATGTATTAAAAGTCATTCATGTTCTTACCAGCTGGGTGCAGCATTGTCACACATTACGCAAACGATAGTCTCCGTCTAACAGCTGGTTGACTTAACAATAAGCTACCTAACTGACACCAAAGCCTCAGGAAAAGAAACAATAATAATATTTATAGAGTTTTTTTAAGATACTCAAAGATTCTTAAATAAAGTAGAATTTTTGTCTTCAGTTTCACACTGATATCTTCAGTATTTATTCATTTACAGTAACTATCTATTAGTTTAAACTTTGTGTTACTGTTTAACTTTGTAAGACAGAAAAAACTATCATAACGTGGTGTTACAGTAACTCATATGAACAAATGAACAAACACTGTATGTCTTCAGCTCACTTCGACATTTTGAATCATTTTTAGAAAAACAAAAATCACAAGATTCAAGTAGGACGAGCAGTCACACGGTGGAAAGTCATCGAGGCCACAAGGCATGTAATGCAAAGACTCCTCAAGTCATCCGGCATGAAAACAAGATTTGTGATCTTATAGATCAGCACAGGAAAGCAATAATAGTATGAATGGACAGTTAACATGTGACTCTAGACTTGTTTTAATATTTCTACACCCCTGGGGCATCCAAACACACATAAATATAGACTGCTATTATCAAGGATATGTTACGCACTAATAAGTCTCAATACATCCTGGTGCTATATGTCCTCCAGTGTCTCCCACGCTGCTGGATGTTTAAAAAATTTCCAACAGTTGTATGATACTAATCTCGGTGATATTTGTAACTCAGAGCCATCATGTAACGCTGTAGGTCTGTATGTCTTTCATGCTTGACCTCTGTGACACTTCCACAAAGTTTTAGAACTTTAAGAATTTATTGCTTATTTTTGCTGCTTATATCTGTGAACTGTTGATTCCCTACAAGCCTGATTGCTGCTTGAGATCATCTAGCAGTCAATAAGGGTGACTTTGTCCAAAAACTTTTTAAATCTTCTATCAAAACACATTTTTATCTTGCTCCTATTATTAGTTTTTAACTCTTTGTTCCTGCATTTCCCCACTTGTGTTACTGTAAAACATGTTATTGTATCATTTTTATACTTCAGTGCAGACGTAAATCTAACATTCAGCTGCATAACAATCGCAAAGCAAATTTTCTGACTTGTAAACAGCATTCACGTCAACATCCAGCTGTAGTTACGTCTCGAAAAGGTGAGAATCTTGCTTAAAGCTCCATTACGTCCAACTTGGCGATTCATAGTGCAGAAAATGCCTGAAAGTCAAGAAAGTCAGCCAAAGTCTGTCGTTCAGGATAAAACCACATGTAGTTGAACCCTCACTCGACCAACTCTGTAATCATACAACCATCTTGAGATGTCCTAAGAGTTGTTTCAGGGGACATATTGCGCTTTTTGTGATTTTCTGTTATTTTTAAACTGTTATAATGTTGGATGTCTACGTTAAACACGGTCAAATATCCAAAACTTGAGGTGAATGTGTTTAAAAATGCCGCCTTCAAGTCAAAAGTGAGGGCTTCAGCCTGATCAGAACGCTCAGTTTGTGATGTTACCTTTACTTCCTCATTGTGATGACATCAAATTGTTCGTGCAGGTTGACGTCCTGCATAAGGTTGTTCAAAGAGTTGTTCACGTTGTCCAATCACATATTTTGGATCAGATTCTGCCTCAAATATGTATGGATGTATTTAGTATGCATGTAGTTTCCATTTCCAGTGAAGAACAAGAAAAAGAAGTGAAATCTTACTACTACTGTTTGTTTACGTAGTCTCCAGAGCAGGAGGAAGCTTCCCAAAGCTGACCAATCAGAACAGAGTGGGCTCATCGGGAGGGAGGCTTTAAAGAGACAGGAGCTAAAACAGCCTGTTTCAAACAGAGGCTGAACTGAAGGATGCATTAAGAGCTAGTATGAGATAAATAAGGAGTATTTTTGAACGGTAAATCATGCAAAGATATTCCAGAAGATCTCCAGAATATAAATACAGACCTGGAAATGTGCACGATATGTACCCTTTAACATGGGAATCTCTTCCATATCTGCCATTCATCCCTTTTACATGAACGCAGCATAAAACTAAATCCAAAAACAGGCTGCAAAATATTACTGCAAAGAAGAAAAAATATGCATAACATCATCTACATGTGGCACAATTCAAACAAGGGACAAAGACCCAAATGCAATTAAAATAAGACTTTACTAGAGACTATATGGTCAATAAACAGGCTTTTCTGCAACAAGAAGGCGGATGTACATTGCAGGATATACTGGGACTTAATGAGGTAACAAGTGTGTCATATGAATGACATACAATACATGGAGCAGGCTACAACTGCATTTCACTGTGCAATCTGCAGATATCTGAAAAAGTCCCGTTTAGGGATTTAATATTTGACTAAAAGACATTAGTGTTGGTCCCAAGACCTAAAGTGATGCAGCTCCTCTAATGTTTGCACATTTTCATTGTCGTTATTCCAAAAACAACAACAGATAATAAATAAATGATAAGAACTAAACACACCAGAATGATACATGATGAAAATCAAAAATTAATTCCAGTGCAGAACAAACAAGACACATAATGAAATAATAAAATCACAAGAAACAGTTTTTATACACTTACTAGGGAATAAAACAGGAGGAAATATCCAAATGTTTCTTAGGCCACAACAAAAAAAGTTATTTCGAATAAAGCATTTCTTTTCTTTTAGCGTACATGGGGCTGAGAGAGAACACAGCATCAGCGAGACCGGTGGGGAGGAAGGGGAAGAGCTGGAAGAAAAACCGATCCATCGCAGAGACCAGCAGGTATCTGGATTTAGGCTGAGCGGATGTGACCGCGTGCATCATGGCATCGATGACCACGTCGGCCTCCTTGAATCCCGCCTTGCACGACGACACGAAGTACTCGCTGGCCAGCTCGATGTACTGCCGGTTGAACGTTTGCTTGCGCTCGTCATCTAACTTCTCCCAGATATCTGAGGCGGTTTTCATCCTCAGGATATTGGTGGCTCGGCCGAAATTACCCGGCTGGATGATGCTGACCTGAACGTGGAAAGAAAGATGAAATTAAATATTGAACTTAAGTCGAAGTGCTTTTATTCCTTTCTAAAACACAGACTAGACATTTGACAGACAGGATAATGCACCACTGGCTGGAAAGCACCCGACACAACACCGTAGGCTATAATGAGACACTGATTCCCTTCATGCTCTCTCATGTTGGGTTCACACCAAAGGAAAGCCATCAAACTGCTTCCTTTGATCCCTTCGGCATCCGCAAACTCTTAAAGTTAGTTTGCGTCCTCTTTACCCACAGGCGTCATGAAATTCCTTTCATTTTATCTACCGCAGACGTCCCACGATGTTCCACATCAATGCTCCGGAGTGTCACATGATGTGTGTGGTTTTGTTTTCCAACTTAACAGTACCTTCACACCAAAACTGGCCATTTCAACCCTCAAGCAATCGGCAAACGCCTCCAGCCCTCTCTTCGACACACTGTACGCTCCCATGTTCAGGCAGTTGAAGAAGGCGAAGATGCTCGACACATAAACCATCCGTCCTGCGGCAGTCAGGAGAGAAAGAAAACGCTCATTTTTATAACCGTACTGTAACATCACTGCAGTAAGAATGTGAGGTTTTACGTTACCTTTAGCAGCACGAACCAGAGGTAGAAACGCAACGGAGGTCCTGATGCAGCCAAACAGGTTGACGTCGACCATGTTGCGGAAGTCTTCAAAGGTGCTCCATTCAATCTCTGCCCAGTCTGAGATGCCAGCGTTGTTGACCACTGCCCACAAGCCTGACAATGACAAAAAGAACTAATTGATTAGGCTTCAGACAGTAATTAGATCTTTGTAGAGCTAAAAATGTGAGAAAAACACATGCAGAAGGGATTTAATGGATTATTTCTGTTTAAAAAAGTGCACACACAGAGTGAAATAAATTAATTTGCATAAACATACAGTGCATTTTGTTTCATGACGTTCTCTTGTTAAGAGAATATTTGAGATGACATGAATATGACAATATCTTGTGTTCATACTTTAAATACTTCTTGATTTGCAAAATAATTATCTCCACATAAGCACATATTATCTCAAAAAATACTGTATATACTATAATTTTGACTTAGAAAGACAACATTTGAGAGTCAAAATCATGAAATAAGTTCTGACTCACTAACATGTTATTATTGAGTATTTCTACTTTTGTCCTTTCTTGCATTTCTTCTGTCTTCCACACACATTAAAGCTGAATGCAAGTTAAATTGTGTCATTTTTGCTGCACCATTACCTTTCTCTGGCAGGTTGTCTTGGACCATCCTCTTCGCCTGCTGCACATCTTCATCACTGGTGACGTCCAGCTTGAGGATTTTCAGATTACTGGAGCTCTGCCTCACCAGGCTCTGGGCCCCGGCTCCTTCTGGAGACAAACACCCAGCAAAGACCACAAACCCCTGTTGGTCCAAACACCGAGCCAGCTGGTGTCCAAAGCCGCTGTCACAGCCTGTTATCAGCACAGCGTAGCCGGACCCGTCCTCCACAGGGCTGCGGCGATGGCGGGAAACCAACTTGGCAATAACAAACAGCAGGACAGCAGAGATAGGGGCGATGCCGATGATTTGGCCGATGAGTAAAAGCGTGTTCATGCTGGCGAAGCGTCTGTGAACCACCGTGTCTGAATACTGTTGGGTTTGAGAGGAGTTATTAGTTATAATTCATAATTATCAGAGGTAATTATGGATTAAGCAACTTGCTTTTCACTCGCGGTGGCACAAACACAAAACTTAACAGGCAGCAACTTAAAAATACAGCAGCAAACGTTAAAACACACAATAATACAAACACTAAGCTCATAAACACACTAATCTATCTATCTCTGCCCAGACAACCTCTTACTTGTGTCGCTCTCCAAAGCGAACCAGTGTTATAAATCAACTGGTTTTCCTGTTAACTGGTTACCTTTGTTTATAACCGTCGGGGGTTTCTCATGGCAACAGCAGATGTTAAAATCACGGAGAGGAAACGTAGCTGACCTTTTAAATCAAAACAAGGTCGAAGTAGGCGCGTCAGGGCGGTTTGACGCGCGTCATAACGCTTCTAGCGCGTGTTCGGCCATTGAAAACAATTGATTTAATTCAAAACGCGCGCGTCAGACGCTTCCAGTGCGTTTAGGCCTGTAGAAGTTATCCGCGTCTCCGTGAAGAAAAGTCCTTTCTTCCCTCTATAGGTAAGAGTGAGGGTGCTGGGTTGCAAACAGCGGCCTCTCGCGGATCCGGTAACGTTAATGATGGTGTTCGGAAGAACGCGGGTCGAAGTCTCGTCTCGTCCCGCGAGAGGAGAAGCTCCAAAAGAAAAAGGGGAATAAGCACACGTGTACTACTCACGTTCGTTGGTGATCTGGCTGATAGAAAGGGCGAACCTTCTCCTGAGCAAAAATACCGGAAAGTAGACGAGACTTGCTCCCGACCCGTGTTTAAAAGGGGGGGGTGATGTCAGGGCTCCGTTGCCATGACTCCCTGTGTTGTTGATGCGTCTCTGCCAATCAGAGACGAGAGCCTGACACTTCCTGTTGGGTTCGCCCCTAGGTGCGAAATTGCAAGGCATCAGTGGAAATGGAGTTTGTGAGCAAACTCCTTTGTTTCCAGGGAACAAAGGAACTTTACAAAGTCAAGAGTTTGTCTGACCTTATGGTGGAGGTCCAACGATACTATCTGTCTACCAGCAAGCTCACACATTATATACTTATTTACAACACTTCATCGTGAGGGCTGGTGGGTTTTCTTTCTGATGTGTCAGGGTGAATTTCACGCAATTCTTTCAGGTTTTCATGTGACTCTGTCGACTGAGAAGCAAATCAACTGTGTTGTTGTTGATGACTTAAGAGCATGTCCCCAGCAATGTTTATTCAAAGAGGAATTAGTACAGGATTATATGAATTATGACTCTTATTCTATTACTAATTAACTATGAAACCCTTTTAGACACACTTTATATAATTTCCAATCTAGTAGAAAGCACACAGTTTTATGATAACAATTTGACTCTTATGTGGCCTTATCAAGATCCAGAAATTACCAATTTAGGAAGATTAAGTCAACAGGATTATGTAACCGCTGGGGCGCCATGCATTTTATTTGATGGGGCACAGTTTCATAATACATACTGTATATTAATGTTCACATCAACCCAAGTTTTCACCAGTAATTATCTGCTTTGGCTTCTGTGTTTAATGGCCTCCCTATCAGTAAGTATCTGCAAGTATAACTGAACGACACATTAACAGTATATTGTATTTAATTGCAACTACAACTACAAACTCTTGACTTTGTATTGAAGTTCTTTGATAAATGTGCAATGCAGCATACGTCTCCAAGGAAGGCTGAATTGAAGGCAACTGGACTTCTTAGTTGAAGATACTTGAAGACGTCTCATCCAAGGGGCTTCTTCAGGTCTAACTGGGGAGTCCCAGGTGTTTAACCTCTGTGGGGTCGTTGTCAAGGTCATAGATATCACTTGGTTCGTTACTGCTCCTGATTGTTGTTACAACAGTCGTTGGAGTCACCTGAGGCCAAAAGTGAATGGTTGTTAAGTCTCCTGGGAAGGGATGAAAGGACAGCATGGATCTGCCGGGATAGATTGGAGGGCCTATTTAAGGGGAGAGTTGTTGGTTTGAGAGAGAGCAGAGGGAACAGTGAAAGAGCTTGGTGGAAGGAAAACGGAAGCTGAGGATTTTGCTGAATGCTGGATGTGGAGCTTTGTCAGAAAAAGCACACGGTGGCAAGAATGAAGTGGCCGAAGTTCAACTGATCGACATAAAACACTCTGCCTTGATAGTCGTCGAGTATATGTCCAAGATACAGATGGAAAAAGCCTTGAAAGTCTTGGTGTTGGGTGCTGGGATGGATGAGTACCATGTTCCATTTAGCAGGAAAGCTCCAATAAAAGGTGTCGTTGATGGAGTCTCACGCAGAACGGATGCAAGGAGATTGAAAGAGTGTAAAGGGGTGACAGACAGAATGAAGAGGTCTGACAAAGTAGTTAATGAAAAGTATGAAACTAAATCTGTTGTGCTTCACTTTGATCTGGAGTACTTGCCTGATAGAGTGCTCTGGGACCACTTGTTGTACCCAGTAAGGAAATGTGTTCTCAAACCTTTGCAGTGTGAGATTGTTGGAAGTTCAGTCAGACCTTTGGTTAGATCTAAGAACAGACTTACACATGAAGAAGTTGATAAGACATGTTATGATGTGAGACAAGAAGCTAAGGAGGACAAATCAATCAGGAAGTATGCTGAGTTTTGCTTTTGTAAGCATCAGGTGAAATTTTTGGCCTTTTTGACAGTGGTAACTAACTGCACTGCTGGAGTAGAAAGAAAATCTGAAAAAACTGACATAATTGTAGATGCAGCAAGGAGATTTCTGGATGCTGTGGAAGTTTCTGGAGAAGGTGTGCAGCAGAGATTTTAGTTTCTCTCAAACACCTGAAAAATAGAGAATTTATAGAAGAGTGGGAAATGGGTGCACGTGATCATGCCTACGTCTGAGTTATCCTGAGTTAAGCCAGTTAAGTTTGATTTGCTTGTATTCATTTCTTTTTTGAGACACTGGACAGAATAAATCTACTTACTCAACAAGTCTCTGAGTTGTGTCTTTGGAGCCGTTTCTAAAGAAACTAATGTAACCAAACCCCTTCATGGTGAAGGAACATGTCACCCAGGGCAGCAGTGTATCCCTCTGACGTGTTTTTAATAGTTTTTGTACGACAACAGATCTACAGCAAAGAGGAATAAGATATATCAGGCTTTGGATACTCACACAATACATGTGAGTAGGTCAGTTAATTGTTGATGTGGCTGCATGAGATTAATTAATGATAAAAATGTAGAAAATCACCAGCCATGTCCTTTAAGTCTGAAGAACCTCACAGTTCTATCTTTATCTTGCAATCTTGAACATATACAGCACCCTCAAGTCTTCAGAATGTGTCACTGCATCATCCCTTTTATGGGATCTATCTGAATTCAGTCATTCATTAATGCTAATTTATTTTTATTTGAGTTTTTGAGTTTTATTTCTTGGACAAGAAAGTGTCCAAAAAAGTGTAACAGCGATGAAAATTTGAAAACTGCCTGTATAATTAGACATGTTTCTTACTTTACTTTTCATGCTACAATATATTTATTATTCATAGATTACATAACCCCAGAGATCATTTAGAAACAGTTGATTATCCCAATTTATTTATTTATTTTTCATATCTCTGTATTCATGTGTGTGTATATATATATAGATATATATACATATATGTATATAGTAGGGCTGCAAGCAATGTTGCTTTCATTGCTGATGGATCTGCTGATAATTTTCCCATCCCCAACTGGAAGGCATTTTGGTACAAAAGGTGATTAAGGCAATTGATTGATTATTGAAATGATGGCCAATTTAATTATTCTTCTTTTTACTCCATGGACTAATTAATTAACTGCCTAATCGTTTAAGCTCTAATATATATAGTAGTCATTTCTATTTCCTTCTGTATTGTTTTGTTTTATCCTTTTTCCTCCTCTTCTGATAATTAGATTTTTTTTATTTATATAATTGTCCATTGATATATGTATGTGTATGTGTGTGTGGAAAAATAAAAAAAAAGAAAATAAATAGTTGATTATTTAGAAAAACTTGCAAACAAACATGAACTAACTTTTATATTTATTTCAGCATCAGATATTGACAAGTTATAATATATATCAACATTAAAACCTTCACAGATGTTCCCTTCTCACGTGTCTGAGAACTTGTTGATAAAAAGTATTGCAACTTCAATTAAAATGCCAATTGTACTGTATGTCGACAGATCAATAAAAAGTACATATTCAATGCTAAATAATAAAAAAAAAATACAGGAATTAATGTATGAGCAGTAGGATTGCCATCAGCAGTGAGTCTGACCGTGCGGTTCATGTCACAGTAAGTTGCGTTTCACTTTGAGATACGTCACATGTGATCTGTTGAAATATACAAACGCAGAACACTGGAGAGTTTGGTGTTGTGGTTTTACAGTCAGAAGTGAAGAACCGGATCGCCCCCATGTGGTAAAGCTACATCACTGCAGATAAATGTACATGCCGGCAGTTTTATATTAAAGACAAAGGAGAGAAAAAAAAAAAAAACTACAAATGCAATGAGTGAAGTAAATGTCCACAACTATTGTCTTAATGTGAAATAGGTGTTCCTAAATTCACTTTAGCTGCTTCAGATTTGATATCACCTCTAATATCAATCTTATTTTCTGTGTAATATTAGTTAATATTTGCCATCTGAGGTCTAAATCATGAGCAGGGAAAACAAATTGCATAGAATTACAAGAATGTTAATTAACATCAAATAGAATAATTGCTCCTGATTGAATTCTACATTTTTTCCCCAATTTTAATTATGCAGCTAAAATGATCTAATTTCCACATTTGCAATCATTCAAGTATATTTTATTGTATTGTAAGGCTTTTCTTTTATCCTCTTTCCTGCTTTTGAAGAATATTTTTGAATTTCTTTTCAATTTTTTTAACTTTAAATATAAGAAATATTGGCATTGTACTGCTGTGCAAGACAGCAACACAATGAAATGATGGTGGCACTCCCTGATATTAAAACGATAAAAAAAAAAAGTCAAAAGAGCAGTACTCAAAGTACTTTAACTTGTCTTATGGGAGTTTACAGTTCCTCCAACCCAACCCCCTTGTCCTCAAACAAGCTGCAATGTTTTATTGACCAACATTGATTTCTCTTTCCTCTCCAACTACAGGGAGGTCAAGGGTCAAAGCGACTCTAAAGCTTATGGAGGGACTGGCAGTATTTCTGTGATTTTGTTTCACTATTTTCAAGCTATGAAGAAATATGTGAGGATGATTGAAGAGCAGATTACTTATTATTCTCTATTTGTTAATCATGGAAATGTGAAAAGACGTGAAAGATTATTTTTTCTATTTTTTACCCACAACATGAACACCGTAGCCTAAATATTTCACGTGAGGCTTTCTGCTTTTCCCTTTATTTTATTTCTGTTGTATGTTTAATGGATTTTAAACATGTGGTTTTGATGATTTCTCCTTGATTTCCTTTGTTTCTCGGAGTAAAATTATAAAATATAGATATAACTACTTGTGTGATTGACGATGATAATATCAGTGCATGACCAGGAGTGAGGCAGTGTCATTCATGTACATTTTCATCATTAAAAACAAAACAAAACAAAACAGTGCTTTAGCTTCTGTTAACAGGAAAACATTCTTGTTTCAAGCGTGTGTTATGCATAACATGACATGAGCAACTAATATACTACATGAAAACAGTTATAATACTAAACTGGTGGGAATCTGAAGGCTTTTTTTCATGAAGTTGCTACTGAATATTACACTGAATCACTGATTCTAACACCCAAAAATCTCTATAAGGTCTGAAACAGTAACCGTGTGACACTGAGGTTAAATCAGTCCAAACAGTTTTTTTGTGTTTCTGAATACAGTATCTTGATTTTAACTGGTCAGATTTCGGCCTTCCCAAAACACCGCAGCCATAACTATCCAAAAAACAAGCGCAACTTTCCCCGACGCAGAGCCCTCTGCGGTCCAATCAGGTTTCCACTTTCCCAAAGGTTCCGTCGGGCGGCCGGTAGTGTTTGGGGAAGGCCTTGAGTTGCAGCGAGTTAAACGCGTACTTTCGGCATCCGACGTTCTTCACGGTGTTTTCTCGTCTGCAGCCCTCGCTGAGGAGAAAGGACAGAGAAGAGGAGCAAGAGGAGGACACAGAATGAGAGCAAAAAAAAAAAAAAAAGTAGAAATGATGATGTGAATGATGTTGAAAAGATGTTTTTAATGTCCAATAGCAAAAATATACTCATCTGTTGTTTAAGGTTTTTGATCAACACTAATGACCAGATGAAGCAAACAATAAGGAAAAATGATCAAATCCTTTCTTTGGTTAATCAGCTTCTTACAGTCACCCTAAAGGATCTCATGATCTTTAAAAAAATATAAAATAATTTAAATAAACTAGTCCAGCTGAGTAATTTGTTGGTAACATTTCTGGAGTTTCTTTTTCTAAACGTGTTCTATAATGGTTTAAAAGCTGTGGATGTAATAATTAGTGTAATAAAAGGTTGGATTATATGAGAATATAAACTGTGAGATGATGAATTTGTCAACCAAAAGATGTTCTACTTCACAGTTTCTATGGTGTTATTCATCTCTTTAATATCTCTGGTTGTATTAGACCATGATGGGCAATGTTTTATGGATTATTTGGATTTACTGGATTTTTGCATGATTTGTCAGGTATTTAATTCACTAGATGAGGAACATGCAGAGATTCCTGTAAGGTTATTTTTTCTTTAATCAGTTTCCCAGTTTAATTTGCCACAAAATTTACTATGTCATTATATAAGTTTGATTTTGTGCCCATCGCTCACCCCTCTTTTCTAATACATGGTCTATGATGAGCGATTAATGACTGTTCTTGCATCTACATCATATAAACATCTGTTTAGGTTGTTTGACTTCATATTGCATTTGGAGCTGCAGCAGTCAGTCGATTAATCAATTAGTCGTTTGACAGAAAATTAATCAGCAACCATTTTGATAACTGATTCATTGTTTTTTGAAAAAATGTCCAAATTCTCTGATTACAGCTTCTCAGCTGTGAATATTATCTGGTTTCTTTAGTCTTCGGGATGATAGAAGACATTTGAGGACGTCAGTGTGAGCTTTGAGAAACAGTGATCGACATTTTTCACCATTTTTGGACAACTAATCCATTGCTCGAGAAAATAATTGACAGATTTGAATGAATTACATTCATCAGGCAGATGCGACTCACAGTTTTCTTACACACATACATTTGAAGCATAATTGGGTTCATGTGTCTTGCTCCAAGACACTTTGACATGTTGATGAGCAACCATATGATCAATAACAGCTGCCCGTCCTGTTACTAGTGTTACAAAACATACCTGATATATCAAAGTTCAGTTAACAATGCAATAAATGGTTGAAAATTGCCCTACATACACATTAATAATCATATTTTGTTTATTTAGAGAGAACCAGCAAATACTGTAAAAGGAGTGTTACTGGTGTTGTTGCAGTTCCCACTAATAACCAGCAGAGATCAGTAAAGACTTCATACAGGTTCAACTGAATGAGGAACAACATTAGGAAAACTGTGCTGCTCATGCAAACATGCAAAACTGTTCACACACACTGACAAATCAGACGCATGGACGGACAGATGGAAAGACACATGGAGTGACAAACAGACATATAAATGGACAGATCCCTAACTTCTGCTGCCAGCTTTATTTGAAGCACAGTTCAGTCCATATATATTTGAAGCACGTGTTGTTGAAGTATAACCAGCGAGAACCAGACAGAGCGAATGCAGTTAAAGCTCAAGTTAAGGAAAACTGTCTTTGAAAAGCAGCCAATTTGTCACCAACACAATGCAGATTTGCAGAGATGCAAGGAAAGCATGACAACAAACAACTTTAAAGACCACAAAATATCAGCGTCTGGATCCTGCAGCCGGAAGCAGAAAACATTTATTACAGCAGGAGTGCGGCTTTCAGGACACACTGACTGGAGGTTTTCTTGGGTTTGTGGTACATTTAGTGCAACATTTAGCACACACTGGACACAGCGAGGCTAAAAAGCTTTGGGACATTATCTGCTGCTGAGTCTTAGAGGAAAAGCACTGGTTGCCAAATGTGGAAAAGAAAACACATAAATAGACAATTCAGCTTCATAGATCACTGTGTCACCCTAACCCTAACCCTGACCTGGGATCTGTCTGAGAAGTTTCACTTTTAACAACTAGAAAACACAAGCCAATGTAAGATGAGCTCTTTAAAATTTCAGAATCAAATTATCTTTTTTCTGGAGCCATTTTCTGTGCAAAGACTGATAGATTTCCCAATTTAAGCATGAACTAAAAGTTTAAGAAATGTCAGCAATTAAGGGAAACTTCTCTGCAGAACCTGCAGCCAAACCACAACTGTTAATGCAATAACTTTCTTTTAACATAATAACACTTTGCAGCAAGTAATGAACATCTAATTAATGTGATCAATATGTTAAATGTTACAAATAACCTGTTTAAATGATACTTAAAGGTTTTAACAGGAGGGTTCCTACAAATTGCAAATCGTTATTATGCCAAAAGTTTATTACGAGAAGTCATTAAATTAACAGTTAATAGTTGTGATAAAAACATACAAATATGCATATTAAAGATCACACAGACATATTCAGCTGTGATATAAAGTGACAGTTGTGGCACAAGCATAATAATCCCATTGGATAGATTATTTATATATGTATATATATACTCTGCTTTGGAATAACTTAGGACAATATATAGCAAACCTCAGCATTTACGCATACAAGCATTTAAATACAATCTATGTACAGCAATACAAATATATTCTCTGATACAGGTTGATTCTTAAGAATAAAAAAACAAAGAAAAGAAAATAAGATTGAAAGAAAAATTGGCAAAAATATGGTTAATGATGTAATGATTTTTAATAAGTATTTTAGGAAGCACTTTAGTGTAATTACACCTGTTAGTATGGGGAATTAATGGTAATTATATCAGAAATTGAAAATGTTACCTCACTGGGACTTTTTTAAATCCAGTTATTCATATTTGACATAATTCCCTTTTGCTCATATCCCTGCTGCTAAGTGATTATGTATTTATGTATATTAAATATATTATTCTTTACTACTTTTAGATAAACTCTAAATTCAACATATAGTGTAACTTCTGTCTGACAGAGGTAGTTCTAAACAGGAGCATCAACAGCAACAAAATACACAATATTCCTAAAAGAAATAGTAAAAAACATAACAAGTAGTGAATAATAACTAACATTTTGGGAAATATACTTATTTTCTTTCTTGCTGCGAGCTAGACGAGAAAATTGATATCACTCACGTGGCTGTTTGTTAAATATGTTGCTGAAGCTAGCTGGTTAGCTTAGCGTAGCTTAGCACAAAGACTGGAAATGGGGGGGAACAGCTAGCAAACGTTAACAAAACCACATTCCAGCAACGCTAAAGCTCACAAATAAACAATATATCTAGTTTGTTTAATCCATATAAAAACCTTTATGTAAAAATGACAATTTGCTGTTTGGAGGGTTATGTGCATTCTTGGCTAAGCTAACCAGCTGCAGGCTCAAGCAACATATTCCTCAGATCTTCTCATCTAACTCTTGGCAAGAATTTCCCTCCAAACGTCAAACTATTCCTTTAAATAGAAAGCACAACACAGTCAGACGCATCTCCACATTATACATTATACTTCAGAAACTCTTGTTGTGTACTACAGCGCGCCTCCTCTCAGCTTTGAGTGCACTAAGCTACAATAAATACACAACAAATGTAAACAAAAATCAACAAATATGTGTTTCTACTTATCAATAAATCCTGCAAGAATCCAAAGAGAATCAATGTGTCTGAGTATTTATTAAACTGATCAGAGAATAAGGAGTTCCCTTCTAGTTTAGGCTTCAACAGAGTGCATTAAGTATGTGGGACCACATGGATCTTGAGTGTTTAGGGGTCATCAGAGTATGATAATCCCAAAGGAAGCTATTTCGGTCTGATCCATTTCCTTACTGGGTCGATCTTAATGAGAAGGAGCCTCAGAGCTCCTGGGAGGTGACTGATGTTTCCATTCAGCTACACAGGCTGAGCTATTGATTTTTACAATGCAGATTTCCAATGTGTTAAGCAACCTGAGGACTCTTGGTTTCTTAACACATCTTCCACTTCAAGTTAGTATTTTGTCACCAGATCATAGAAGAAAAACCTGCACTCTATACTCATATTACCAAAAAAAATACAGGGAACAGTATTTTAGTATTATGAGAACTTTGATTTTGTGCTTGGGCTGATATCAGGGTTTAAACAGTATTGATGCTAATAGTAGCGGGAGAAATGACTGAGCGCGGTTGTATTGCTAACTTTCAAAATTATTCTGCGATACACAAACACAAGCACACATGAAGTAACTGTGGGTTTACACCATCACAACATGACACCACTCTTTCAAGGAAACTAAATGGGAAGTACGTGATTTGTAAGCAAAAGCTTCTTAAAATCTCTTTCCTTCAATAAGATGAAGTTGGGGCGACATAACGTCAAATTGCTTTGTGATAAAGTCACTTGAAAATTCTTCAAACAAGAGAAACTTGACACATATTTAGTGTTTTTTTTACTCTTGTGTCTAGGATGTGGAAGTGGACTGATTTATAGACATCACATTGATCCTGGCTTAATCTCTTTACAAAGACAGATCCTCCACAACTGGATTCACCTGACAAAAACCTGACTGAAGCATTTGGCACAAGCATGGATACATTCCTCATTCATTCATCCAACAGCTGAAAATTCAGTTCCTTCACTCTCTAAAGCTAATATAAACTGCAATGGCTGCTAACTGTACCAGTTTGTCTCTGAGTATCTAGTTACAACTATAACTTCAACGTCTGAGTGTCGACAGGTACAGATAAATGCTCTATAGGGTGCAGAACCTATGGTACCACACTGCATAATCAAACACATTTCCCCTGAATATCCTACATCATACATTCCAAAATTAGCCAATTCCTGTAGAAACTGCATCTTAAATTAAAAAAAAAAGACTCAACTTTGTCAATTGGCGAGACAGAGCTAATCTTCACTGCATTGGCATGAAAGCTAAAGAGCAGATACAGGTTGAACTACTGTTACTGTTCAGAGATCGACTTATCAGGTCTGGCACACCGGGACCAATTAATGTGTTCACCCGCCTTCGAGGCAGGTGAAAGCAAACGCTCGGTGGGTGAAAAGTATAAAAAAGCACTGACTACATCATGTCACTGCCTTAATAAATGAACTGAAACCATAAATAACACCTCAGCCGGACTAGAACAGCCCAAGGGTATCTGAAAAATGTGTTTTCAGTCACATTGTAAAAATGGCTCCATATGGGACCTTCAAACTTGACAAGGACACCCTGATGATAATAAGCAAATTCAGTCGTCTCCTCTTCTAACACAAGAGTCACAAGGAAAATGTTTACATTATGTTGCAGGTGTCGCATTAAAACCTCCTTTTAACTATGAACAGCCTTAGTTAACAGATAACTGTTTGGGCTGCAACTTACAAGAAAATGTAAGTTGTTTCTGTTATCTTCAGGAAATCAGACGTGCATGTTGTCTTTAGGACAAATACGTCAGGGTGCTGGCACTTTTTGTCTGCAGCAGCAGAGGAAAGAAAAGACTTTAAATGTGTTTATATTTTCAGTAAATTTGACCTGGTATAATCATTTTAGTTGGGTTGATATGTTTATTTGAGTTCAGTTCATTTGTCTCTGAGTGTGCAAACATACACATACAAATATGTTTTCAAATACTTTAGTCCTAAAACGTATCCACTGTTGTGAGATATAGGCAAATACTGTAGTTTGATTAATTATTTTTATTATTCTGTCATTTTGAAAACTAATACTGTCTGTTAAAATGACCAAATAAAGTCTACTGTTTGGATCATTTTACTCATAATGGATATATTAGGCTTCATGTAAACAGAGTCAGTGAGAATCTGCTGGAAAGTGCACAAGTTGAAGAAGACGCTAACAATCTCCTCCTACCGTCTAGAAAAGCAGGAAGATCTAAAGAAACATAATGAGCAAATACTGCCTGAAAAAATATATATAAACTAAAGAATGTCTGCTTAATTTTGGCAATAAATAAAAGCTTTTTATTCCTTCACTTTAGCTTGTAAGGTAAGTGCAAAAGCACGTGGAAGACAATGATAAATCGAACAAGCTAAATGTATTGCACAAATGAAACAAGCCGACCGTTTGTGCAAAGCTTAAATTATAAATTAATCCCCTTTATAATAACTACTATCAACAATAACTCTTTCCATAAAGCATAATTTATACATCATCTGCTCATTTTTATACATATTCACAACTCAGGTGTAATCTCTGGCCTTAGGTCCGCAAACATACAAACTATATACTATATTCTGCTGTCAGAATAAGGCAGAGAACTCACTGATAATCACACTGAGCAACATCTGTCCAGTAGAGGGCATTATCCACTAAAAATGTGTGACATGCCAAAATCCACTTTTGGATTGCACTGTCTGATACCATTCATCTAATTCATCAGCTGACTGTAAACCACATGTGCAGAGAGAGAGATCCTGTCTATGCTGCCTGTTGTAACCGTTGAGACTCTTTTCAACATCTCGAATAGATATGAAGATTTTGATCTGTGTTCAGTCAACAGACGCATGCTGATAGCAGATGTGGGATACAACTGTTGGCAACTGTTATGACTCAGAGTGAGTCCACACTAGGCTGTCTGTGTTTTTATCTTTTTCTCTCTACTTCTGTCTAAACTAAACATGGGTTTTTCACATAATAGTAGGGATGCTCTGATCTGATGCACTGGATCGATATCGGTGCTGATACTGATCTCATTAAGTGGATCAGTTATGGACATGACAGAAGAGCAGATTTAGCCATTTTCTTATCGTACTGGCATTTACAGTATGGATGGGGTGGATTCATGTTTTTTTTTTTTTTACAAATTCGTAAGCTGTGTATTCAGATTTAGCAGGCTTAGCATGGATGTCATATAAAGGCAGAACTGAAGCCTCAAAAAGTAATTCATCATATCTGTATTGGCACGTTTGCAGGCTTGCCAACCAGTTTCTCCAAGCTGGAAATAGGAAGAAGAAAGTGGAAAGTGTCCCTAAACAAAACAAAATGAACCAGAAAAAGGGCATCAACAGGGCATCAGTTGTGTAAAGCCCTTAGAAAGGGTTGGACAGTGTGTGCATGCTCTAGAGTAGCATTTCAAACACACTCACAGGACAGTGGCACAGTTTCAGAAACCCCCTCGGGAGTCCGTGTGGAGTATTCCCACCCCTCCCCATAAGACGAGCTCTATGTTTTGCATTCAGTCAGTCACTCCCAACGAGCTGCTTGTGGCTGTTCAGCTGCAGCGGAGCTTGGCCAGGAAATAGGCCACACTGAGGAAGATCCACACCACCAGGAGGTTTGGGCTGAGGGCCAGCAGGGGCAGCGAGTACAGGAGGCTGGGGTCCATCCGGAAGTCACGCACCGGCAGCAAGCCGCTCAGGTTCTTCTGGATTACTCCCTCCCTCGTCCCAATGCTGCCGAGTTGTGGAGGGTGGGAGGAAGAGAAAGAAGAGCAGGAGAGGGAAGAGCGATGAAGCAAGAAAAAAAAGGTTGGAGGAAGGGAAAGGTGGATAAGTCGGTGGAGGAGAGATTAGAAAAAGCACAGAGGTGGAAGGGATAATGGAGAGTTTGGGGGAGGAGTGAAGGGAAGTAAAAGAACACAGGATAGAGAAATAAAAGGCAGGTGGAGAGGAGGGAAAGAACAAATAAAGTAAAGGAGAAGGGCAGTGAGAAGGAAAGAATAAAAGAAGAAGGGAAGGAGAGGAAGGGAGGGAGATTCCAGGGGAAGGAGCAGCGTGTCGCAACAATGTCGAAATAAAGAGATGGCATGAACCCATGCACGCACAGAGGTGACACAGCAAATTAACAGGTAACATCAGCGACAAACCACATCGACAATGAAAAAGGCACAACCATGATGATAGATATGGGTTTCCATGGTGTAACAGAAAAATAGAAACAATGTTCCAATGAAAGAAAAATCATATTGAAGTCACAACAAATGGAAATGAATAACAAAAGTCCCGCAAAAATGAACCAATCATACGAACAGAAATCGTGACAAAGTCAAACACACAGGAAACAGAGGAAGAGGAAAAAGAGAAAGAGAAGAGAGGAAAAAAGAGAAAATTAAGAAAGACGTCTTTTCAGAAAAGGAAAGAAGATAAGAAAATACAGCAATGGCTCTCCATGTTTATATATTCTAAGACATGGGGTGAAGAAGACGGAGGGAGGAAAAAATGGCGGGAAAAAAAAGTCTTGGTTTCAAATGAAAACCAACACTAGAATGCACAAAAAAACCACCCTTTAAAGTTAAATAATGAATTGAATTTTTTACGTAATTTGCATCATGTTATTCCCCATCAGATATATCAAATATGTGCACAGAAAAGTTTACATTTTGCAAGCTAACAGGAAAGCTAGCTCGCTGTTAGCAGAGCTTGTCTGTTGTGATAAGAAAATGCTAACAAAATTAAAGTTTCTTAGAATATTTAACACACAGTGAGACTTCAAAATGTATTTTAAGGGTGTATTCTTTCATTTATTTTCAACAACTCAGTATGGATGGACTCAATATGAAGGAGAGGTTAGGGTAGTGAAGGGGACATTTGGAGAGGGGCGGTATCTCCAAGCATCTTCTTAGCATGCGTCACAGCTCAAACTCATTCCAAAGGGACATAAACCAAACCCTAAAAATGATCAAAAGCTATTTTCATGCTCGTCGGCTGATGAGAAAGAGGGGAAGAAAGTGGAGAGATGTAAGGAGAGGAAAAAAGGGGGAGGAAAAGGTGAAGAAACACTGTATCATGCGAGTATCTGTGGGAGGTGCAACTTTATTGAGCACAGGTACAGCGAGACAGGTGTGATTACATCTTTTACATGGGCTTAACAACAAACTATTTACAACATAAAGTCACATAAAACTCCACTTTCAACACATAACTTTTTTTTGACACAAAAAGATACAAACACTGGAGTGTAGACTCATATTCTGCAGCAGCATTGGCTCATTTCTGAGACCTGAAAGGACTTTTGTCCTCTAGAACAAAATCGCATTTGCAGGGAGCGGTAACAGTGTCGATCAATATCAATCATGATGTGTTTGGGAATATAAATTCCCCACACAACTTCAGCAATCTGTCACTGTGTCTCCTGTCTTTTATTACGTCGGTTGCTTCTGTAATTGTGTCTACAAAATGTATTTCAAGAACATTTTGGACATCACTTTTTGAGGAAATGTGCAGTTTTCAGATGCTGACATTCAGTTTGTTATTTTTCCTTAGTTGCAACATCAAGGACGTGTATTTAAATCTTCTGCATATTTGAAAACTTGGGACAAATTAAACCGAAGCTACCTGCATAAGCAAGAAAATACACTAGGTTTTTTTTTAAGAATTTGGATGAATCAACCCTTTAAATCTTTAAAGTGTTTACAAGCACTGTGAAATTGCTTTAAAACCAAAACTCTGACCTGCCTGCATTGTAGAGGCAAACTAAATCTCTCTATCTCCTCTCAACATGCTGACATTATTTGGAAGAGAATGAAGGAGAGGAAAACGAGAAGGAGCGATCAAAAGGAAAAGTAACGGTGGTGGTGTTCCGGTATTACAAATAAAGGAAAAATACTCTGTCAGCTGGTTAGCAACTCTGAAACAGCGTAGGCTAACTTTGGACAGACAGAAAGAAAAAGACAATGAAGACACAAGGACATACAGACAGAATAGACTCAGACAGACAAACAAGCACCCAAAACACATGAGTGAAGGGGGATCCTCTCACTTGAATATCAGTTAGGTACTTTCCCTCTCGAGATTTTTGTCACATTTGTGATGAAAAATGTTTTCAAATTGGGTGAAAGTCAGTAATAGATACACCAAAAATCAGGAGCAGAAAAAAGACAATGTGACAAGAGTCTGGTGAAGTAAGTAACCAACTGAATTTCAAAATATTCAAGTATCCCACTTGAGATGAACCAGCAACTCCAGATCAGGTTCCAATGTGTTTCACAGAGGAAGCAGGCAAACGTACCAGTTTCAAATCACACTTGGGCAAAAGGGAACAATCCTACATGTATTTGAATTTCATTTTCCATATCCTGATCTTAGTTTCTATATACTATATTCTAATAATATGAATCAAAGTTGGTGTAGGTTTTTTTGCCCAGGTATGATTTTTAGTGGTGTGTTTTTCATTCGTGTACTCGTGCACTGTGAGGGCGTCCTACCTGCGCATACAGTCGAGGGCCTGCGTGAAGACCTGTGGAGCCATGCCGTGTTCGTGCTGCAGGATCAGACATTGCTCCAGGGTCACCGACATGGCCGTGCGGTCTTTGGCGCTTTTGCAGCTGGTGAAACGAACCCCGTTCAGCCGGCGACAGATCTGAAATCGGGAGGGAAGAAACGTTAACTTGTGTCAAAATGATTCAGAATTTCCGCTGGAAACCAGAGAGATTATGTCAGATGTCAGATGAAATTCTGCTAACTGTTTGATGTCCAATAAAACAGAAACTTCACCTCGGCAGCCTGCCAGAGGATGTCCACGTTCTTGTTTTTCCTGGCGTGGACGTTCTGCCCGAGAAACCTCAGCAGCTCAGGAAGACAAGTCTGAGAACGAGACCTCGGGAGGCCTGAGGGGTTGGGAGGAGGAGGAAATGTAGGTGAGGCATAAAAAAAAAAAAAGGGAGAAGTGCATCGATGGTGAGAGAGAAGAGCACAGAGAGAAGGAAAAACAAAGAAGAAACTGATGAAGAGAAGTAGAAGTAATTAAAGTAGTAATACAGGAACAGTTATATTTATTGGCGCCAGTTTATTGCTGTATACACAACACAAAACTGTGTTTGCTCTTTTAGATCTTAAAAGACATCTAACTGATGTTTTAAGTTCAAAAACTGCCAAAAAAAGTAGTTTTGCAACTGTAGAAACTGTAAAACATATTTCATTGCCCTGTTGTTATTGCTGAACTCTAATATACTTTTGTACTTACAGTCCTCAGGCAAGACTTCTTTGAACTGTTCGAAATATGAATTTAGCCTCGCCAGACTTTCCAAGTTAATGATCTCCTGGAGGGATGTGTCTCCAAACCTGAAAAACACACGAGTTTCTTTTACATAAAACGGTAAACCAGCCCAAATTCACCCGTCACGCACAAAATCTTCAAAGTATATTTTGTTTATGTCTCTGTACCGGTGTTTTCAGATATACACTGACTGACCCGAGGCTGTTCAAACTTCTCTGTGATTGTATCTCACACATCATAAAACTCGTCCTCTCTCCTCCTACTCACTCACTTCTCAGCCAGCGTTTGTTGTTCGTTGATGCCGACGTTGAAGTGCACCGGCTGAACCCTCAGCAGCATGCCGCTCTGGATCTCCCGCGGCAACGCATCAAACATGGTTCCCGGCAGGGGGATGCGGACGTTGAAGCCGTCCCGGTTCCCTGTGATGATCGGCAACATGTCGGGGGCAGAGCTGCCGGTGGCCTGGGTGACCTTAAAGATGAGTGGACGTTCACAGACTTTTAAAAGCTTTTAATAATTCTCAACCTGTGATATCTGAGCAAGTTCTGCTGCTGGACATCCTGTACTTACAACAGCTTCAGTTTTTAACGTCCATTTTATGTTGGTGTTCGCATCTCTTCATCATTTCATACATAATAATATATATTGTCACTTTGAGACATTACTGACTGATTGTACAAATACTTTTTATAATATTAAATAAAAAAGGGATGTTTTAGATAATAAACAGACAAATTTCTGCTTCTTTGATACTTTGTAAATAAATATTTTATTATGAAAATAGCAAATAAGATTGTAATTATCTTCTTAATAAAGAATATAAATTCAGGTAACAAAAGGACCAAAGTTTATAAATGTCAGAAACAAAAATGACAAGAAACTATGACTCTGTTTTAGTATAAAATAAATAAATGATAAATAATAAATAAATAAGTACTATAACAAGTTTGTGGCTGCAGTGTCTTCATGGGTGTTATTAAAGTTTCCTCCTACCTTAAATGTGACATTACGTAGATCCATGATGCCGACACTCATGTCCTCCAACATGGCCAGCTCCTCTCCTAAAACACACACACACACACACACACACACACACACACACACACACACACACACACACACACACACACACACACACACACACACACACACACACACACACAATCAATACGCACCTAATAGAGAAAAACAAAAGACTCATGCATATGTAAGGCCCTGTGGTGTGTGTGTGTGTGTGTGTGTGTTTGTACCGTAGGTGCTGAGCAGGGACTCAAACTGAGCCAGCAGGCCGATGGTGTAAAGCTGCCGGAGGAATCCGTTGTCACGGAGACAGTTCCTCAGTTTGATAATGAAGCCGCAGATGAGAGCAGTGAGCTGCAACACACATTCAGCATTAACATCAGTTCACAAAAGGAGGGGCTGCTTTTGATCCTCTGAGGCTGGTGAGTGTGTAATTAACCAAATTACTAACCAGCATCCAGAAAAGTCATTTTAATCTTGTATCAAGCACTAAAAAAGTACAATATCAGTTTAATTTAACAGCACTGGTAGAAACTGTAATATACTTTTCAGATGTTAATGCATCTTCTTTTATATATTTACATGATACAAGTCAAACAGAGTATCTGTTTTCAAGATTTTAGATGTTGTAAAGAAAAGACATTTCTTCGATCCAGTGTTGCTGCCTCCCCTTTCAACAGACCCCGTTATATTTCACCGTCCTTTAATATCGCTGATGGACAGTTAAATTATCTCTAAATGTAATAAGACACTTAAACTATCATGAAACCCCTCAACCAGGTTGTCATTTTGTTGTATAATATCAATATACATCAGTAGAGTGAAAGCAAGCAATTACACAAGTGCCATTTAAAAAAAAAATCCATACCATGCAGTGTAATTCAAATCAACATATGGTTTATATTTAGAGACAGTAAAGCTTGGCTGCTGATGAGATTATGTAAATGGATGCATTACATTGGTTTCTGTGCATCCATGTGTGTAAAGGAAATCCTGTGGAGTTCATTGTGTGTGTGTGTACCGGAGAGTTTTATCATTATATGACGTGTTTTATACAACAAGCTGAAAATGTAAATTATAAGCTGTCAGATTCTTGATGTAGTGACGTTGCTGAATACAGATCAGCAACGTCTTTTTGGTCAAGTAGTTGTTATGAACAGTTTGGATACCGTATATCAGTTTAGACAAACACTTGAGTGACATTAGGATGATTTGCCTTGTTTCCTTTGTGAACAGGAGGGTTTGTCACTCAGTTATTAACAGCTGAAGTTACCTGCTGTCATTCACTTTGACAGAAGCAGCAATTGCATCAGGAAGAAAGGTATACAGTGGAAATGTTTTGGTAGGTGTATATTTCTAAGGGCTCCAACAACTAATGATTATTTTCATGATTGATTAATCTGTCCATTATTTTCTCGATTAATCGATTTATGGTCAATAAAATGTCAGAAAGCAACCTCAAATATCAAACAAACAGTCCACAACCCAAATATATTCAGTTTACTGTCATAGAAAGATAATAAATGACTCAAAATGATTATCAAAATAATTGGCTATTAATTTTCTGTCAGTCGACTAATCAATTAATGGACTAATCGTTGCAGCTCTAATACTTTTGAATAGGAGAAGAACAGTGAGGTTTTCTCTTCTTCCTTAATGTTCTTCCTCACCATCAACAATCTTCACTGGAATCAGAAACACAAGCAGCAGGTTGTTACTCTCATCCCTTAACACCAAAGTATGCTGTAAATCCAGATTAAGTGACAATTCAATAGACTAATATAATTGACTTTATGCTTTTAACAAGGTTTCTAAAACATGGTTTCAATTAGAGCTGCAAATGCTGATTGACAGAAAATTAATACATGCAAATATTTTGATAATCTAATAATCAATTTTTCAAGCAAAAATGAAATATATTTGCTGGCTCACGGCTCTCAGATGTGAAACATTGTTGCTTCTCTTGGTCTTACATTACCATAAATTTAATATTTTGGATTTTGGAGTGTTTAAATTAATACAATAAGACATCTGAGGATGTCGGTTTGGACTTCAGGATGTTCTGATGAAACTTTTTCTCAATTTTCTGGTGTTTTATTGACCAAATGATTAATCGTGAAAATAATCTGCAGATTTATCAATAATAAAAATAATCATAGTTGCAGCTGTAGTTTAGATAACTGAGATTAATGTATTTGATTAATCTGCTATGTGGTCATAACTCTACGTTGTTGTAAAACCGAGACTACGGAGATCCCGTGTGCAAGATATCTGCAATGCACCTGGTGAGTAAATATAACTGTTATTGTAACTGATAAGAACACTTGCCAAAACTACAACAAAGGGATGCTGTAAAAATATCAAGTTGTAAGAAAAGATAAACCACCTGGACGACCTCTGGGCGCAAATCCTTTATTATAACTTTGGCCCAAAGAACTGAAATGTCTCTCAGGTTTGCGCCAGGCAACACAGGAGAGTAGGAGTGTGTAGGTCTGAGGGTGAAGAAATCCTTTCTCTTTTTCTGTCTCGCTTTCTTCTATTATTTTAACCTGTTTTCTTGCCTTTCCCTCACCTTTACACAAGCATTTAATAATAAATACTGTAGAGCAGTCACCGCTGGACCTTCGCACTCCACATGTCTGTAATATTTAGTGATTCCCTCACTGTGAGTCATGACAAGTGCATTAGTTAAATGCCTAAAATATAACTGTATGTAAATGTGAGAGGGTGAGTATGAGAGCAAGAATGTCTGAGTAAATGTCACTTAAATAATGCAAGTGTGCGTGTGAGCGAGCTGACCGTCTGGCAGAAGACGACGTCGCGGCGGTACTGCAGCGACAGGTCCATGGCTATCGTTGGGGCGCTGTCCTGCATCAGCAGGAAGACCATGGACTTTTTGGCCTTGTCGCTCATCATGGCAACGCACTCAGTGAGTGTGGTGAGGAGAGGGTACAAGGCCTCGCTCCACTCGCCTGGGAAACACACGTACAGACATTTACAGTGCAGATATAAACAAACAATCACATGACAGAGGTTGGACAAAATAACACGAGCACACAATTGAAATTAGTTCCTCTTCTGCATCACTCATCCCCACACAAAACAATCTAACATTAGCTCAGTTAGAGTGAGATTAGGTTCCATTTATGTCACTTTGAAAGTGAATTTAAAAATTTAAATCGTTGAGACAGAAACAGAAAACAGACGGAACAGAGAGGCGACAGGGAAAGCAGAAGCGCTGATAAGAAGATTGTAGTTTACTGAAGATTCAGGACATGGTGCGTCATATTTGCAACTTTTATCTACTTCTTTACAGTCACTTGCAGGAAAAAGGCTTATGAGTTTATCCCATATTTACCAACCGGTCATTTTCCGCAAATACAAGTAGCTACAACTTCTAACAAATCATTTTAAAAATGACAAATGAAAACATTAAGATTCTCTTAGGGGAAATCATATTGTGAGTGATGATTTATTGATTTATTGCAACTGTTAATCTTTGCCTTTTCCCACAGAAAATCAAATAATTCTGTCCTCTAAACCCTCTCATAGGCGCCTGGGTTTGAACCAAGTTTTTTTATATGTGATGGTGATAAGTTCAAAGTAAAATGGCATGTTAAGTTAGTCTTTAATAAAGAGGAATGGCGTAAAAATAAATATATGTAGCATATATGCCAATCAAATAAATAGAAGTGAAGCAGATATAGTTTTAGAAAATACCTGAAACTCACATGCACAAAGTCAAACTTAAAGGCCAAGTTGAAGAAAACTCCATTATTTGAAAAGAAGGCTTAATCTCTCTCTAAATCTCATACTTTCATTAAATATCTACTGTTGAACCAGAGTCCTGGATAGTTGGGGAGAGGAGGGAGAGAGGCATGGATGGGGAGGCAGCTCTTACCTGGGTACGCCTCCTCAGCGCCGGGGCTTCCATCTGGAGGAGGGGATGGAGGTGCAACATGCATGATTAGCGGGCGCTATAAGCCACACAGGGCAGCAGAGACACACATAGAAAAACACTGCAGACCAGGGTAAAAGACCTATTAAAACCTTTCGCCATTAATTATAAAAAAGTTTGTCTCGAATGATCAGTGGTGGCTTTTTTTAGCATCTGACAATATCTTTTAATCTTATCTATTTGTCCTTAAATTGCAGTAACAATGAGATAATGCTTTGATTAAACAAAGCATTTTTTGTCCTTTAATTAAACAGCTTTGCCTACATGAGGCTATTTTTGTCAGCAACTCAGTCAGTCAATCAAATGTTGATGATGACTGATTGCAGGGCACAGCAGAGACAACAAAAATAATAGTTTTGTGCATGTTTCTCACCATAATGCCACAATCCTGAACTTGGAGAACTGCAGCCGCCACATGTATGCATGTGTATCTATGTATGTAAGTTGTTTAATAGACATTTGACCCTGGTCCAGTATAACATACATACTATGCACAAAATCTCAGATACAACCACTGGTAGACGGATTGGCTGCATTAAGCTTTTAAGCAGAAAGAGCAGAACTTGCACTGGCAAAGCTGGAGAGAAAAGCCTGTTTTTAATTTTCTGCTCACAGATACAGTAATGCTGCAACCTTATGCACTCTGGACAGACCATAAAGACACCAACAAAACAAAATCTTAAACTTTTGACATGTTTTTCCACAATAGATAAAGATGAGCTATTTAAAAATACCTGCCTCCTTTTTTAGAAAACTGCAGATGAGGTGAAGGAAAATAAGTTTATGGTGACTTAAAAATCAAAAGGGAGACTTTTTAAGGGACCAATATAACGAGCGCCATTGGTCATTTAACAATGTCGAAGCTGTAATTCGAGTCTCCTGAACTAAATAAAATGACACAATAAAAAGAAAACTGATCATAAAATAGAGACAGGAGGGGAGGGGCTACAGAAGAAGCAGAAGAAGAAAAAATGATAAACCTTGTTCAGGGCTGGGAGGACGTGCAGAGGAGAGGGCGGGCAAAGCGGATGAGGATGATGGTGGAGGTGGTGATGAGGATGGCAGAGGAGGTGATGATGAGGATGATGATGATGATGATGGTGGTGGTGCAGATTCCTGTGATATACTTCCTGGGTTGATCCAGAAAGCTCGTCTTTTTCCTTCACCTTTTCACAGCCATACAAGGCAAATGTACATTTTTTATTCTAGTGGATTTAATGTCATTTTTTATTTAGATCTTAACTTCAGTTCTCATACTATTTTTTTTTTGATGCATGCTGTCAGATTAATTATATTTGATTACTATGATTAACTGTACAAACATTTACATCACAATAAATGCCTGTGAAAACAGAATTTTATATGTTGTGCATTGCAATTTTCCCCTTTTCAGTCAAAAATTGTATTTGCCTTTTCTGTGTTAAGGTGTTTAGCAAAAATAATAAAACACATTAAAACAAATTAAATCTGCAAGGAGGAAACAAAATAATAAAAAAAAAGTAGTTGACTGATGTAAAACAGAGGTTTCACTTCTGAAAAAAAGGTTTTTGCATAAAAAAAAGTCACATTTGTACCCTTGAAAGTAAAAAAGCCAAGGTATTACTTCACTGAATGGCAGTGACAGAAGTATATTCTATGTGTGTGTGAGTCTGTGTTACCTTTCTTACTGCCGCTGGCCTGCAGGTCAGTCTGAGTGCTGTCCTGACTGCTGACACTGGGTCTCCTCTCCTTTTGAAGCAGCTTGTCAACACGCTGGATGATGCACTCCAGAGACTTATCCACATTCACCCACACCTTCTCCTAGAAAGTAGAGAGACAGAGAGAGGCAAACAAACGTTGAATGTGCTAAATTTTCTTTTTTTGTATATGCTGAGTTGTAATAAGTTTTGTATTATGTAGGCAAAGAAACATGCAACACAGCTTAGACATGAAAATTCAATGGACCAAATTAAAACAAAGGTTAAAGAGTGACTACAGAAATTACAGCAGGGAATCACATTTGAAACAGACGAGAGAGAAGATGCTCAAAAGAGGAGATGAATCACATCAGTATGCAAATCAGGGAGCAAGCCGCAAATTTACTTAACAAAGATTTATGTAATCAAAGGAAATGTAGCACTTTGTTACATAACTATAAACTTTTCAGCTGCCAGGGGATCCAGAGGCTGGTTTGGACTAATTCTGTCATATTTACAGCAATGTCAACATACAGTATGGGTAGCTTATAGTGTAAAAAACAGGAAAATATGAAGTAACTTGCATCTTGACATGTTTTTTATTAGAGAGTCTGTGAAATGGCTGACTGGGAATTTAAACCTCAGCATAGACAGTGAGTTACATCTTGATTAGTCATGCCATTCATTAAAGCTGTATTTTTGAGAGACTGATATAATAAAATTTGAGCTGCTGCTCAATAAGAGCCATTCAGTTTGTTTTGGTGATTCCTGACTGTCATGAACTTACCCATTCCTCTTCATGCCAGTCTACATGCAGCGAGGATCGGCTGTTGCTACCGCTCCACTTGGCTAGTAGCGTGTCCTGGTCGTTACGGAGGACTACTTGTTCTGAGTCGGCTGAGGGAGACGCTTTGGAGGCGATGTACTCAGGTCGTGCTGCGTTCAGGGCCTGAATGGCTGAGGCCAGCAGCTTACAGTCACATACTGTCACCAGTTGACGAGTCTGAGAGGGAGAGGGATAGTGTATTATTAGATATCTGATGAGGAATGTCAACCCAAAACAACATGCAAATAAATGAAAATACCTTATCAGCCAGAATGGCAAGCGTCCTCTCTAGTCCGCTGGCGGACCGGTCCTTGGCGGCTCTGGAAAGCCTCTCGGCGTAATAGCTGACCTGAGTCTTCAGTGTATTGATGTGGGCGATGATCTCTTTGGCTCGGACAATGTCCTGGGGTATGTAGACGATGGACTGTGAGCTGGACAGGGCGCTGCTGCAAAAGGCAAAGACATGGTCTTAGCAGCATGCCTGTATGTGACTGTATGCTGATGACACTCTCTTATATCTTCATAACATAAAAAGTTGACTGTTGGCTCATGAAGCCTGTAAGGTCTATTTCAAAATGTTAGATGTTCATCAAGGGGAAGAGTTGTTGCTTGGTGTTTCTCATTCAATTTTTAGGAATGTCTTTCAAATATATTTGAAACATTTAGAGACATAGACATAGCATTTGCATGCACATGCCTGTTCTTAACAACGGTCCTAATCAGTGGTTCAGGAAAATGCTACAGGTATAAACACAAAGACAACATGAAACTGACTTTAATAAACAGATCTGAAGGTAATACTGCTCATTTTAAAAATTCAGATAATTTGGTATGGGAATCAGAGAATCATTATCAATGATTTAACACTAGTTTTAAAGTATTTCCAATTGAAGATTTGTTTTTATTTGACTGAATTTTAAAAAATGAGCAGTATTCAACAAACTTGGTGTACTGTGTTATAAAATGCCTAGTTTTCACACATCATTGTGCTCAGTTTAGAACAACACATATTTTGGTTACTTTCAAACAGAATAATATTAATACCAATGCATCAGGTGTTGCTGTTAACATTAGCTGCGTGATGTCTTATGTGAGCAACATCTCCTACCTACTCACCCATTCATCTGCCATGCATGAAAGTCATTAAACTTACTCTTGTACATTGACAAAAAACAGTGAACGTATCTTTTTGTGGTGGTGCAAGGCAGTGAGAGGCAAACCGTGTACATACAAATGAAAACAAGCAAAGCAGTGCAATAACTCACCATCCCTCCTCATATATGCTGATCAAAAAAGTAACAAAAACAAAATTAAGAGGAAGCCATAATACTGAACTGCAGAAATAACGCGACAGTTGAAGAAACAATGCATTAATTTAATATAAAAATGACTACAGGGCAGCCAAATCAAAGTAGATAAAAACTTTCACGCAAAATTATTTCAATTGGATCAATTGAATTTGAACGATTTGAAACAATACCAGTAAAATGATGAATGATGCAACAAATAAAATTATATCACTGTGACTGAGCATGCAAATGCATTTTTTTGGCTTTTATGTTCCTATTTAAGGGTCATTTTTATACGGTTATAACTCACTTTTTTCCAAGCCCATCCCCTCTTTACTTACTGTTTCTTTGCCTCCTCAAACTTCTGGATGAGTTTCCTCAGCCCACTGTTTTTAAACCCCTGGCAGTGAGCAGCTGGAGCTCCGATTGTTATTACGTCATAGGTGTGCTCTGAAGAGGGAAATGTTGTGAGCATGAACAGAAATGAACAGAACCCTCAGCTAAAATGCTGCTAAAAAAAATGTCTGAAATTGAACAGTGACAATAAAAGTGTGCTGTTTTATATGTGTGGCTGTTTATGTGAGTCCTTATAGCAGTTGGCAATGTCTCACCGAAGCCCAGCTCATCCTGCACCCTCATCCTCTGTACATGTAGGTTGGTTGGCATGAACTCCAGCTTCCTCTCTGCCTTCAGGTTACTGGCTTTGAATGATGGACCTGAAGTGCAGAGAGAGAAAGAGAGAGAGAAAGAGAGAGAGATGAGCATGGGAACTTTGTGGTAGCCCATTTTAACCTGACAGTTTTACTGTTTTATCAAACGACAAGAAGCCAACCTCTGCAGACACTAACCTCTGTAGTCACTGAGGTCAGACAGTGTTTCCTGGTACGCGAGTATTATGGTCTGGTACTGAGAGACGATCTGTCGCCTCAAGTTCTCCCAACAGGGGGATAACTCTCCCAGCTCCTCCAGTTCACACACCCTGCAGAGAGAGAAAGTAAAAATAGGAAAAACAGCATTACTGAGGAGAAGAAATGTAGTGCATAAAATACTTTATTTGGTCATTTACAATCTGCAAGCTGCTGAGATGGTTAAAGAGGCCATTTTGTTTGCTTGTATCAAATATCTTTGAAGAAGAGTACATACTAGATTAGAGCTGCAACTAACAATTATTTATATTATCGATTAATCTGCCGATAATTTTCTCAATGAATGAGTTGTTTGGTGAATCATTAAACACCAAAAAATGCCTGTGAATGCCAGTGAAAACATTTCAAGAGCTCAAAGTGACGTCATCAAATGTTTTGCTTTTTCCCGGCAGCAAAATCCCCAAATTATTTTATTTACTATGATGTAAGACAAGAGAAAAATTCTTCATCATATCAAGCATTTTTGCTTGAAATAATAACTCGATTATCAAAAAAATAATTGCAGCTCCATACTAGATACTTAAAAATTCACTATAAATTGTCAGATGACAATACATTTGCCACCCACTACTGCCTTTCACACCAGCCTATACTATAATCACATAAACAAATAGTGTAAAACTAGCTAAATAGAGCTAATTTGCCGGCCTTTTCCAGATTAAGTAAATCCGGTGCTTCTTAATTTTGAGATACAGCGTTGCCAGGGTTTTTGAAGGGTCACAATAACTTGAACATCCATTCTAATTCGACTGGAAGAAGAGGCGAAGCTAAACGTTAGAAATGTAAATGTGTGCTTGTACCTGGCTGCGTCCTCCTCCAGCAGGAGTTTGACAAACTGTCTGGGAATGTTCAGAGACAGGACGCTCTCGGCCATCTGCTCCAGCACCCGTAGGTGGTTCCCATCAGTCGTAGGGAAGCGGTACATCCTGGACATCGTGCCTCCGAACACTGAAGCCACAGAAAATTTTATTAGCCTGGATTAGATTATTTGAGATTCGATTCGACAGCTTCTATGATCTTGTTCTAGTTTAATAAAATCTTCAGTTAGTTTTTAATTAGATTGATTTGATTTTTTCTTTGTAGTTTTCTTCCTTCTCTTACTGTACAAACGTTATTTTATAGACATTTCATGTGTATTATTTTTGGAACAGCGATCTATCCCTGAAGTAAACAGATCCTTTCCCACCCAGCGGTGACAATCGATATATTTCTACTTGATAATGAGATTCGGGGTCTGATGTATCAGTAAACATGGAGCCATGCGGGGAAGAGAGATGGAGGATGGGAAGAAAGGAGAAAAAAACGAGAGGGAAGACAGAAAAAAAATGGTGGACAGCTGAAGAGCAAAAGGTTCAGGTTCAGTTTAGGAAACATATAGAAGGTTTATGGAAGTTAAGAGCTTCCCAGATGTGTCAGACAGCTATAAAACCCTGCATGATTAGCTGTTGCTTAATGCGATGATTATATCTATTTTATGTTTATGTGTATGCAAGTATCTAATTTTTTTTTTTTTAAATCACACTGCACTTTGCTTTTGACACATCTCTAGTAAAACATGTGTAATATAAATTTACTTTTTTATTTCCTCATTGTTTGGACATTATGGGATTATGTTGCTGTAAGGCTGTTGTTGATCTGTTTTACTCTTTGTCTCTTTCTATGATAATGACATTGTGATTTTATTTAAATATATATGAGGAGAAAAGATATATTTTTGACTTAATTACACATGTTCTTTAAGATGTTTCATCTACCAATTGACTTAATTTTTGTGGCCCTCGACATTTATGATTTATTTGGCATCTACATACATGTATAGAACTGATGTGAGGCTTGTTCATATGCCTAATGAGGGTTGTTTACAAAATGTCATATTAAATAAATAGAAAAATAAACCTGTAGTGAGACAGTGTTTGGTGCTTTTTCACTGGGGACAACAATAAAAAAAAGTGAAAAGACTCAAAGCTTTATCACTTAATTTCATCCAAATCTAACACATTTATGACTTTTTAAGATATGCAGACACAAGGACAAAGAAGAGGAAGGAAACAGATGCATGAAGGTGTGATGTACCTGAGAATTAAAAGCTGTCATACCTGACCGCAGCAGTGTGTCTTTGCATAACGAGGCGTACTTGATTCTCACTCCCATCGACTCTGTCAGGCTTTCGTCAACAGGCAGCACCGTCTACATGACACACACACACACACACACACACACACACACACACACACACACACTGGTGTTACACAGCCAGTCAGCAACAACCACCTCCATCTGCTGTATCTGTCCACTCTTTAAAACCTACACTCACCTACACCACACTAACAGCGCTCCTACACTAACCCAAATCCACTGTGATGAGCCATTTTACTACTGTGTTAACACGTGAGGGTGTGTGACATGTTTATAATGACATAAAGCAGCTGAAGTGACTTCTGTTGGAATTATACAGCGCTATGCATACACCCCGACAAACAGGAAGGCTCAGACTTACACATGAAACACATCTTTCATCCACGTTATTTCAGAAACTGCTAGAAATCTCAATCATTGCTACAAAAATCTTAAAATGATAGAATTATAATGTATCATTTGGTCTGATTCACACATTAAAACAATATTCAGCGCCTATTGCCATGAATTAATCTCTTATTGTAAACATCCAAATCAAATATGTTTCTGTAACTTAGGGCAGTTACTTTGTCTCAGTGTTGAGCCAAAGAAAACTAGATTATTTCAAATTAACTCACATTAAACATCACATTAAAACCAGTTACGGTGCTTGGTTCCTTATATTTATACACCAGATCCTCCAAAATACAGAAATTAAATCTCCCAGTTCCTCCCTACCCGGCCATTGATGCTGTCTGGCAGGCGACCGACCGCCATCCTCTGATCTGCTCTCTCCTCCATCTGCCACGCAGCCACAGTGATGTCCCCCACCCGCTTGTTCTCCGCTGATCTGTCCATTCAAAGAAATATTGGAGAAACTTTTTTTTTTTTTTTTGGTGAGGTAGTTTATTGCTGATTTATTCACTTCCGAACTACTTTGAATGAACCACCAAGTGTGACAAGGTCACCGAGGTAATTGCTGAGACGTGATAACGCAGCAACATCGCTAAAAAGAAGTCAGACAGGTTAAGAAATACAAGCAATCTGATGATGAGCCAAACTTATTTGAGAGATAAAATGAAGGCAAACTGTAAAATTATTACCAAACTGTCCGCTGCTTATAGTTTTCAGGTGCATTCGCTTTCAGTTTTATTTAAAAATAAAGTGGTTTAGATTATCTAACTGCTCCTGGTCCTCCCTGTGGGACTGCGTTGGTGTGATGTTGTGGTGGCTGGTGGATTAATGGACTGATACTTCATTTTGTGAAGCACAAATATAAACCAACATTTCTTACAGGCAGGTTGTTACAATGCAAATGTGTCAACAAGGAAAATAAATGTTCATTAGTGACTAAACAGCCGAATGATCTACAGCAGCCTAAACATTACAACCTCAGTAATCTGTACATAACTAAGCAGCTACAACACATCTCAGATTTCTTTTAAAGGAGTTTAAAATCATGTGTGATCATGTGACACGCTGCTGAGTGTGTGTTGTGTGTGTGTGTGTTACCTCAGTTCCAGCTGTAATTTGTGGTTCTTGTCCTGCAACATCTCCTTTACAGGAAAAAGTGCTGAACCTAACATATACATCTAGAGAGACAGAGAGGCAGACGACTGTTTACACTGATGTACATATACAGATATTTCTTCTTCTTCTGGTTCTTAACGGGAACGAAGAGAAAAAAAAAAAACACAGACAAGGATGGAGGTGGACAATGAAATCCTGAGACATCATACCGTGCCCTGGGAGCGGTCCTTGACGTCGTAGACGGCCAGTTTAACCTGCGTCTGCTGGTTGATGTTGGACTCCTGGAAGAAGGCGATGCTGCTGAGGAAGATGGGGTTACTGGTGCCCTGTTGACAAAGGTCACAAATGTTATTAAAAAAAACTTGTGTGTGATTTGTGGTGACGAGTTAACATCTCTCATCACAAGACAGAAGCTATTTCACTTAAGATAGAAGATAAATTGTGTGTGTGTGTGTGTGTGTGTGTGTGTGTGTGTGTGAGGAGTCTCACCTCTATGACTTCAGTCTGGGCGTGTTTGGTCCAGAAGGCCTGAGGCGGTGTCGTGCAGCTCACTGCTACAAAGCTGTTGGGTTTTCGATCCATTGCAGGAGTCACCAGGTCTGTGCAGGCTGGCCAAGACAACACACATACACAAACCAACACACACACACACACACACAGAGTTTTGAGGTCAATACTGAACGAGCCAAGAGGCAAACAGGCAATCTGAAACCCATGTAGCTGTTTTGGAAACACTCATCATTTCACTGACTGTCTCGTAACCAATTTTAACAGAACTGCGTGTTGTTACTCGCCACCCTCATTTCATCATGATGATGATTCTACTGAAAGATTGGAAATGATGAATTAAATGAACGAGCAGTAAATTATTGATCAGTCCAAGTCGCCCCGGATGATAGCATCAGCTAAATACAGTAATGCAAGCGTGACTCACCCACGCTGAACTCCAGCACAGGTTCATCTGGGTCCTGACTGTTTCCTGGAACACAAGTGACAAGTCACCAAAACATTAGACTCCGAGAACAACAACAAGAGCTTTAAGTAACAGTAATGTGAAATGATCCTCGTTGTGAAATGTTGACAGATGATGAGTAGCACTCAGGCCTCGTTATGGCCGGATTCAGGGCAACTGTGGTTGAAGAGGCTGTTGGCTCCCACACAAGTGTAATACACTGCCAGCAGAGTGTGTGTGTGTGTGTGTGTGTGTGTGTGTGTGAGGGTGGTAACTGCTGAGTGTGTAATTTTAGTTTTAGCGGTGCTGCAAGTGGCCAACATTAATGGCAGGCTGTTTTTAGACTTTGCGTCTCCAATATGTGTTATTGAATTAAATTTAAATGATGTATTTGATGTTTTTTATGCATTTGACACATTTATTTTACTTATTTTTATCTTATTTAATTAGGTTTATACTCAATTTAATTGCATGTGAATCCTTTTTTCCAATTTATACAACAACTTCATAATATTAAGCTTGACAAATCTTTTTTACTGACCATAAAAATGAACTTAAGATAAACATTTTTTGTATATTTATGTTACCTAAGGTTTACACGACAAGTTTATCTTTAGCTTTTGCACCAGACTCTAGAATCAACCGTCCCTCACCTGCGAGAGCCAAGCCGATCATCTCGCTGGACAGCTCGAACGTGTTCGCCCGGTACACCGACCACGGCCTCTGCGTCCGGGAGCCGTGCTCTCTGCCCCCCGCCATGCCTGTCCGGGAAGAGCGGGCGACGGCAGGAGGCCTGAACACACACGCTCACACACGCAGTCACACACTCCCATGTGATGTGCCCCTCTTTCCGTATAGATTCACGACTGCTCCAGAAAGCAGTTCACCTCTCTGGAATGAAAGGAGAAACAAGGAGGGATATAAGATACAAAGAAAGCATTTTTTTTTAAAGAGTTGTCTGTGAAAGAAGAGAAATCCGTCCTGCTTGAACCGAGCCTTGGTCAAGAAAAATCAATCTGAAAAAAAAAAAACCTAGCGTGGTTTCAAATGCATACATGAATTCCAATGAATCGATGCTAATGTGCCATGTGAACGCCTACAAAAGTAACAGGGGAAAGCATGAGAAGAACAGAAATAAGGAACAAGATACAGAGAGGGAAACAGAGTACAAAGTTGGCACAAGAGATGAACAAACATGAGAGAGAGAGAAAAAAGACACAAAGTAATCATTAAGCAGCTTGTAACCGCTGTAAATACGACCTGTGAGCATCCAGAACTGCAACTTACAAGGTCAAGTAGTCTCATCTCCACCTACACAGTCAGATGCTCAAGACACTTCTCCAACTGATTTCTAGAAGTTATTTTATATTCTATCCCTCGGCTAAAAAGCTCTTCTTAAATCTCTGTTTAATCCTACCGCTACTGTTGCGAGCATCTTAACCGGAGGAGAGAGGGAGGAGGCAGAAAAAAGAAGAGCAGGAGTAAGAGTTAGGAAGATGAGAAGCTGAGTGCGAAGACAAGCTGAGTGAGACGGAAAAACTGAGATGAGTTACAGTAAAGAAAGCGAGATGGAGAGCTACACAAGCGAGGAAGTGAGGCACGTGTTTGTCAAGTCAGTTTTATTTGTATAGCCCATCCTCTGTTCTTTGACGCTCAATTCAAATAAGGAAAAACTCCCTTAAAAACCCCTTTAACGGGGAAAAAAAGAGGAAGAAACCTCATTATCAGTAGCTCTATTTCTACATAAATATGTGCATGTATATGAAAATAAGCCCTGTATCATGCTTCAATGTGTTTATTTGCATCTGTGTGTGTGTCATCCCACTTAAAAACTTCCATATTTGCATTTTTCATGTCTTTTTATGCTCGCTAGACAAGCAAGTATCTGCATATGTCGATGTTGCTAAGAGACCGTAGGTTTATCTTTCAGGTCCTCCACACTTTTTTTTGTCTTCTCCTCCTCCTCATGTCCCTTGCTCTCTTGTTTTTCTTCTTCCTCTTTGTTTATGTCCGTTCCCTTAAAAACGTCTCTTCTCACATCCACACCCCCCCCCCACCTACTGATGAGCTCCTTCAATTTACTAGTTTATTGCTCCATTTCCTCCCAAATTATTTTTTTGTCACTCCTCTATCTAAAATCTGCTGGGAGACATTTTCCCCTAAAGGCTTCAGCCTCTGCATGAGCGACTGTCCCACTAAGTCTCTCGCTGTCTGTCTCTCGCCATTGTTCCTTCTGTCCCATTTTTTGTAAAAAAAAAAAAAAAGAGCAATTAGCCTATTTGCGGCAAAGCTGCGAACGCGAGGGACGAGTAGCTGGCTCGAATGGAGAAGCACCGTGGTCTAGTTAAGACAATACATGGATGGAGATCTCTGCAGGCTATTTCGGTGGAACGGTGCTCTATTTCATGGTCGAGAAATGTGTTTCAGTGATTCAGGTTTAGGTCAAAATCACAGTGGACACATGTTGTTGAGAGATGATGTGTGTGTGTTTCTTCTTATGTAATGAGAAGGAAAAAACACTTCTATGAGTTGAACAGTAATCAGCCATCCAGATCCTTTCGATATATGTGATTTACAGAGAAAATTACCTTTCTTTCTTCAGATTTTGGTCTCTAAACGATGCTTCTCTTACATTTGGCCCACCGAGTGATCTCATTCTAATTTGTGGTTCTGGGTTAATAGTTGGTGGCCTACTTCTAGATATGTGGTCCACCGCTGATCTCCTGGCAGCGCCTGAAACGCCCCACTTCGGTCAGCTCATGCATGCGCCCTACATCTGTCATTGCGATACCTGCAGTCTTCTGGATGGAGGAGAATCTACCTGATTAACGTGAGCGTTCGCATCTAGCTCCAATATCTGCCACACAACTTTCTGTTGCACCCAAAGATCTTATCCCCCGTCACACTTGCGAACACGAGGGGAAGATTTAAAAAGGAAAGGACACGAAAAGGGAGACTACGTGAGACTGCGAGACGAGCAACACCAGCTTAACACCTTGAATTTATTGTGCCACATATTCTCCACAACAAGAGGGAGCATCGGGTTGCTCCTGCAGTTATTCAATATTAATGTAACAGCATGAGGTTTGACAGCGAGGGTTGGAGGCAGAGCAAACACGCACGTACACTTCTGTGATTAGATGGAAGTGGGGTGAACAGAGCAGTCTCATAAAGCATGCTGTCACACACACACACACACACACACACACACACACACACACACACACACACGCTCGGTTGTCAGCCCGTAGAGGCCTTTTAGCTGAGTTGCCTGAGTGTTGTGCTGATGAGCAGAGACACTTGCAAGTAAATAGAAAAGAGTTGTGCATGAAAAACCAGAGGTCATTAGATGTATGTGTGTGGCAGGAAAAGCTTTCGTTTAAGATGAATGAGGGATAGAAACAGGTAAGTCTAAGAGTGCCAGCTTAAAGTAAATGGAGGTGAAAGGGAAGTTTTAAACGTTCTTTCAGTGTTGATACACATATTTAACCTTCCCTTGAACCTGCCTCGTGTGTGTATATGTTGCATTCAAGAGATATATTTAATGAGTCACAGCTGAAAAGAGACAGTCACACTCGAAACAGAAGTTGTGGTGCAGCTTAATGGTATTCTGCTCTATTTTTCGAGGGATAAAAATTGTTGTCAGTGTCTGGATTTCTCTCTGTATGACAGCTCAACAAATGAGCAAAACAGCAGCCTGTCAGAACAAGTGAATTTTATTTATATTGCCCAAAATTCAAAATTTGCCTCAAAGGGCTTCACAAAACTCTCTATGCTTAGATTCTTGATATGGATAAAGAAAAACTCCCAAAGAAATATTTGCTCTTGTGTTTGATTTTTGTTTTTGATTGTTTTCAACATGATCTGCTAAATAGAGCTTCAACTATTAGTTGATTAATCTACAGAAAATTAAGTGTCAACTATTTCCATAATCTCATTGATTTGAGTCAAAAAAGCTAAAATTCTCTGCTTCCAGCTTCTTAAATATGAATATTTTCTGGTTTCTTTTGTCCTTTATGATAATGAACCTCATATTTTTGGGTTGTGGGCTGTTGGTCAGGACAAAACAAGACATCCTGGGTTGAATTCTGTGCTTTGACAAACAGTGATTGACATTTTTCCATTGACATTAATCGAGAAAATAACAGACAGATGAATCTGCAATGAAAAATAATCGTTAATTGCAGCCGTACTGCTAAATATGAAGTGAAACATCAATTCATGAAGTCACATTGTCTACATTTGACCTGTAAAATACATTACCAGAACTAGCAGTTAGTAATTAGGGAATTAATATATCCAAGAAGTTCCCTCTTTGTCTGCACAAATGTGTATGAACAAGAGCAATTAGGTGTTTGTGTGTGTGTGTATGTGTGTGTGTGTACTATTACACTCCTCCAGCTCTGTCTAATTAGGTAAAAGCCTGGAAAAGAGTAAACAGCTGATTTGCAAGCCGTACGAAGCATCTCTGTCAGGCTTTAAGTCCACTTTACCAACAGAAAAGTCCTCAACATGCACGTTTGCCAGGAAGTTCACAGTGAACACAGCTGGGACATAAACATACAGTAATATGACTTGTGTGTGTTGTGTGTCTGTGTGGTTGTGTAGTTTATGTGAATGTCAGCGCCAGTCACTATGGCTCCAGTGCTGTCTCGCGACAGATTTATGAATCACATGAAGAAATGTGGGTGGGGACACATAAAGTCACACACACACACACACACACACACACACACACACACACACACACACACACACACACACACACACACACACACACACACACACACACACACACACACACACACACACACACACATTGTCCTTGGTCACTTCTGGGGACATTACATAGACTTACATACATTTCCTGGAGACCTACCTTAACCTTAACCACTGACTTAAAAATCAGCTTTTGTCCCCAACTGGACAACCCGTCCCCAGTTAACTGGTCTTTAGTCTGACCCTGAAAGTAGCCTATGACAGACCAGCAGACAGAACAGGTGCTTAGATTGTCTGGTGACCAAATATCACAGGTTCAATTCCCATAAATGTGCCTCTTTAAGCGTCTTAGACCTCCCACGTTGAATATGAAACCTCATGATTTCTATTTAGAGGCAGAATAAGATGTGGGGATAAGGTAGCTACATGTTACAAAGAGTCATTTTTGTCACTTTCACTTTTGTGAAGCTGATCATCCCGCTGCTGCTGCTTCACATTGAAAGAATTCAACAGGCCAAATGTGGGTTGGCTTCTTTTGTAAAGCAGCCACAGGAAGCACAATGTCACTGAGGACTGAGCTGATCGCGACCAGCTATTAAAAGTGATGATGCACACCTCCAACAAACCCTTCTGCTATTGGGTGGAAAACTACTCGTGTGTAGCATGATGATATCAAATCACTGTTGTAATAGTTATTGATGGGTGACTGTGTTTGGTTGTACTGTAAACAGATACACCAGTTACCTCTTCTGTTGTATTTCTGACAGAGTAGTTACTCAACAAGTGTTTGCTGTGGTGACACAGGTGTCATCAAATCAACCAGGAGTACAAATGTAAGTATATTTGTTAAAATATACTATTAAGCTGCAGTGGAACTACAAAAATGTATTCTTCCATTGCAAGGTGCACAAAACACACAGTGCAAATAATAAATTTTCTGCTATCACAAGCTTTTCAAATTACACAGAAGCAAACGCCTGCAAAGAATTTTCTCAGACTCGGTGCAACTCTGGTCTTTGTTACCAAAACTAGAAGGAACTTTCCAGTCTCTCCGCCAACTGGAGTCATATTTTCCACTCACAAAGCCAAAATACAACATGGTTCGAAAGGGCTTAAGACATGCACTTGCTTCCAACTTTCCTTATCAAAAACAGGTGCAAAACACATCAACTTCCTGACTTTAGTTGGAGTTATTGGTTGAGTTTCACCTGTCCGACTTTTCAAGTCCCAGAAACACATTTTCCGCACTTTTTTCAGTGATACAATAATCTCATCTGTGTGCATTATGTACTATAAACCTATATATTTCTGTCCTACTAACCCTGACTCAAGCATACCAATAATAAACTGGCTTTGTAATATGAGGGCTGTGTGTAACAACTCAGAAAGAACAGTGAGTCCATTATTTTTCTTCTACGGTTACAATTCCCCATGCATCCTCACAAAGACACCACACAATCAGTGCAAATCCCTTCGTGTACGACCTGCAGAAGACGATAGATTTAACACCTCAAATCAATTAAGTAATTTGGCATGCCTGGGAATTTATTGTCTTGCCAAAACAGAACCGTGATGCAAAAAAAAAAAGAAAAGAAAAAGAGAATATTACAAGCTGAAAACACGAAGTCCAAGTCAACCTCCTCTCTAAATCCACAGCTGCACAGAAACTTCAGTGAGGGGGAAAAGCTGCCATAAAAGGGAGCTCCAAATTTAGCCCGGCGTGTCAGTGTATGTGTGTATAGATTTGTGAGTCACATGAATTGGGGCACGCACACATGCCGTATAGGGCCAGAGCCTCCTGACACATATAACCCAAATCCAGGATTATGTAAAGTAGATTTTGGTTCATTAGGGGTATAAAAAGGCTTAAAAAGCTATTAACAAAGGCAATTATTGGGAGCTTTTAAGTACATTTGACAGGTTTTATTGTAAAATACTAAAGCAAAAAAATAATTCTACAAGTTTCTTTTGTCAGTGTGTTATACTGTTCACATCTCAGCTCCTATGAACAGTCAATGTTGGTTTCTTTTAACCGGGAACAACATATTTGTAGGATGCTATGCATATGCTGATTTGTAATTTTTGTAGTTCTACTCATATATATTAATGTTATTCTCTAATATAAGTCTTATGTATGCCAGTTGTGTTGACTGTAATGTTTAATATATGTTTTTAAATGTGGACCCCAGGAAGACTAGCTGTGCTTTAGGGCACAGCTAACAGGGATCCCAACAAATAACTACAGTCTTTTCCTAACTTTACCCAAGTAGTTAAAGCTGCATGAACTTAACCAAACCTTAAATATAGAAGTGACAGATAGAAGTGACAGATCAGAGAATGCTAACAATGACAAATGACCTTAAGTTGGAGGACTTGTTGAAAAGGCAGCATGACTGAGATTAGATATTATTTTCTTTTAGATATCTAAAGACAACCTTTGGGAGCAGTGATGATTGAGAGCTCACAAGGAAACCTTGGCAAGAGCCCACAAGAATTCAATATGGGTGTTATAAAGATCTTAGATTTTTAGGAATCATGTGATTTGCCATTGGAAAAAGTCTTTCTTAACTTTTTGGCTAACCTGCAACCACTGATTTATGAAGGAGACAAGAGACAGTTACAACCTGGTTTCTAAAACGGTCTCATCTCTGTGTGTATATTTATGTGTACACGTATGTCCGCGTGTTTGAAGCTTCTGTCTCAGTTCCATCCTCTGGCAAGAAAGACAGTTCAGGAGCAAGAGAGACAGAGTGCACAACAGTGAGAGTCGTGTTGACCATACATGGTGAAACCCCATTTTTACAGCTTCCTCTTTGCCAAGAGACCTTTCACACACTGGCGACGGACGAGGCATCACACCACACGTTTTTGAGAGAGAATGTGTCGAATCAAATCTTCTCTCAGACTCAATGACATGTTCTTCTAAATTTGGTTCTTACTTGACTCTTTTCACGCAATATCCAAGGAAGGATGCAGAAGGACAATTCCAAAAGTTTGTTAACCAAAATTGCAGCAGACAGTGAATTTGCTGTAGCTGATGTGAATGAATTGAGTAAAAACTGAAAAATTAATGGTGCAACAACAGTAGAATATTCAGATGCCTCCGATACTTTCCTGGTTTTTGCAAAAGACGAGGGGAACTCATGAAACTAAATTCCATAGTTTTTGTTTAGAGGAGAAAACCTGGTCACTATTAACTATGGTGGTACATGTTGCCCATCATATTTGGTTCTGACTCACTACCACAAGAAAATGAAGAAGATTCACAGGAGTAGAAGTAAAAAAAAAAAAATCTTTTCAAAGGCTTTCATCTTTCTCAACTTCAGTAGAGGGCTCCCCTTTAAAGTCAAAGATTTATGACCACGGGTTGCGCAAACTTGTTCAAAGCCTTTCAAAACTGTATCTTTTCAGTATGAAGTCTGACTATTTCTGTTCTCACTTCCTTTCATTTCAATGGTTATAAGTAGTATGGTAGTGTTCAAATTGGCAGGTTAGATAAGAGCTAAAACAGAAATCTCTGGTCTGTTAGGAACAAAGTTTCCATTACACTGCCTAGTCATTATAAATCTACCGTGAATTATAGTTTGACTGAGATCCAGCAGCACTACCAGATTAGTGTGGGATTTGAAGTTGTGCTTAAAGGGATTAAAGCTGAAATTCAGTAATCATAAAGGACCAGTGTGTAAAATTTGGTGGCATCTAGTGGAACAGACTTGGCAGAAATGGAATGTAATATTCATAAGTATGTTTTAATTAATCTATAATCCCATGAAAATAAGAATCGTTGTGTTTTTGTCACCTTAGAATGAGCTATTTATATCTACATAGGGAGCAGGTGCCCTTCCATGGAGGCCACCATGTTGCGCAGCCATGTTTCTATAGTTGCCCAGGATGGACAAACCAAACACTGTCTCTAGAGAGGGCCTTTCGCATTTTTCCCTGAGTTTCGTGGCCACTGTAGGTTCTTCTACCCACTTGGAAGGGGAGGGGGAGGCGTATTCAGTTGGTTGCAATCTGCCGCCTCACCACTAGATACCACTAAATCTTACAAACTGGTCCTTTAATGCCACTGGATAGTTTCACTGCATTGACTACAACCTCTAATACGCAGGAATACAACAGTGTTTTACTGATTTGATAAACGGGAGCATGACGGAGACCAGCAATTACAGGTAGTGCGATTAAGTCATTGAATAAGTCTCTAGTGCCTCGTAGTTCTTTCTCTTTCTTCATCCTTTTGTCTTTCAATCTCTCTCACATCCACACAACCGACACCTGTCTTCTGAACTAGACAGTATATGAGTGTTTTTCTATTCTGGCCCCTAAATACTACTTCTATGAGTGTTTTTCTTATCTGCCTCTCAAGGTTTGGTTTGGGCAACTCAAACAACTTGATGAAGGTTATTTTGTGTTGGGCGCTTTTTTGACCCATTCATCCATCTAAACCTCCTCCCTAAGAGGTTTTGCAGTGCTACAACATCACTCTTCAACCACATTTGCTTCTTTCATAACAGGAAACCTGACTATGGGTCATTTTAAGACTGCTAGAACTATGAAAAATTGCATAAATATGAACTGTAACATACTGTATGTTTGCAGTTTCAAAAAGAAGGCCCTGTTGTAAAAATTCAAGATACACTGCACAGTTTACAACTAGAACTGGACATTAACAAATTAATAGTTTCAAGGAAGTTACACAGCATCCATTATCCTGAAGGTAACGTCTATTAATGTAAGTACAGACTAAGAACTTATTTTAGAAATCAGTATAGGATGCAGTGTTATTGGTACAAAGACCTGTTTGTACCAACAAATCAGTGCCGCTGCTGTGCTCAGACTGATATGTAAAACGTGATGAGAGTGTACAGCAGCTGCCTGCTCCCTCTGGCCTTTCAACTGCCAGTTTAGAGGAACCTTCAATGTATTATCTTAATTCTTGCCAAACTAGTTTACAATTAATAATGTTTTGGAGAAATTAGTCATCAAGACAATCAATATTAGATTACAGTAATGATAGGTTATCAGTGTTTCTTTCTAAGGTTGCCAGGATTCTGTTAAGAGCAGCGCCACTTCACTGCTTCAAGTCAATGGAAAACAAGAAGCAGTGTTAAGCTTATACAAACAATTATGCAACAGATTATGACTACAGAACAAAAAACTGCCAATGACACCCTGTAGAAAAACTTTCATTAATCATAATCAGTCTTAAAATTATCTTTCCCTAATTGAAAAATGCCTCAAATACATTGAAATCATTACCTGCCTGTTGCAATCAGTCTGTTTGTCTGTTTTGTTATTTAGCAGGGTATCTTAAAAAAAAGAGACGTTAGCCAAGGAATAAGTTATTTATTTTTATGTTCAGTATTTTAATTACTTTCTAATGAACTACTGCACTATATGGCACATGTATCACATTATACCATGTTTATCACTGGTTGCATTTTGACGTTGAACCAGATGCAGCTGCAGATGCAGATTTTAGAAGATTCAAACACTTTCTATTTCACTTTCTATTATTAGATAGAGATATACTTCAAAAAATTTTGCAGACTTGGCAGGGATATAAATCCTCTGCAAGGGCTTTCTCTTCAACTTGTTTCCAATGCTATAAACTATAAACCAGATGAAAAAGTTGATTTGTGTTCAGGCAAATAAAATTTTCACTTGTACTGTGAGAAAATAGGAATTTTAATAATCTTAAATCAAGATCTGTCCATTTTCTCTGATCATTTGTATTAAAAAGTCACGAGATTTAAAAAGAGGAAACAAGAGGAGCTTTACATGTGAGCTACTGTACCTTTCATCTGCTGTGATTTGATATTGTGAGAGTGTGAGACAGTTTATGCTCTGATTCATGTACATCTACTCACAGACTTCTGCTGGGATGAAAGAAAAGAGGAAGTGAGTTGATCCAGGTTCAGTGAGGAGGATCTTCTACAAAGGGCAGCAGAAGTTCACAATCTGAAGAGAGAGACGAACAAAACTTGTTTTAACTCATATTTTTCATTTTTGAACGGCTAAAAAGGGGAAGAAGATCTAGCCTATTTGTTCACATCCTAGACACTTTAAAGATTCCAATCGGCATTTGTTCAGTGGCCCTTACAGCTCCCCTTCGCCCACATCACCAAAAATAAAACTAAAGAACGACAGAGCAGATTTGTCAAAAACAGATTTGTTGCTTGATTGAACCAATCATAGAGATGTTCTCTGTCCATGTGTGTGTGTGCGCGTGTACCCTCTGGGATCCGCATCAGAATAAAGCATGAATAATTTCTTTAGAGGGACGGAGCAGCTGTAGCCCTTTCACATGAAAATGAGCATCGCCCACAAACACACAGTCACAGAGAGAGAGAGACAGAGAGAGAGAGAGAGAGAGAGAGAGAGAGAGAGACCTCAGTCTAAGTCATGTCACTTTCTCCACACCACACAAGTTAAATTCTGATATCTGAATCACACGTCTTGAGAAAACATACTCATACGGACTCATACTCTTTGAAAAAAATCACTAACAGTTCGCACCAAACACCCTGCAAATATCATGACCTGCCTTCGACCTTGAATCACTAAATCAGAGAATGTTCATGACGTTAACGTGATAATATTAGTTCTGTTTCCACCCCTGCTTGTCTGAAAACCATCAACTGACACAACTCAGGAATGACATTTTTAGGTAATTTCTCCCTTTCTGCAAAACATCTCTAAATATAGAGCTGGATGATCAATATAGTATCAATAAGCAACAATCCTTTTTTCAGCTCTTTCAGTCCCTGTTATGTTCAAGTAATAAAATGTGTGTGTTATAGCTTAATACAATGAGAAATATCATTTTCACATTGTTAAATTTTACAGTATTTGACTTTGTCAGTTTTATCCAGATCTAATTCCAGTATGAACATTTTATCTATTAATGGTTTTTAAATTGAATTTACAGAAAACTACTTTATCATGGAATACAGTACTAGTGTGATATAAAACTATATGTATCTGTGATAGAAGATTTTATCCATCATGTATAAAAATGTCTATCACAGTATTTTATATCATGATGTTTTCGAGGGTAAATCAATTCAGATATTGCATTGCTATAGAAAATGTAATAATTAACAAACCAAGGCATAAATCAGAAAAAAACAAGGCTAATAAAGTTTTGGAGTGTGCATGTGTGTGTTTTTTGTTTTGTTCCTCTCACAGTGAAGCGAACTGTAGAGTCACGTTTAAATTTCGTTAGCAGCTTCTTTTTTTAAACTGTTATCATCATTATTGTTATAATTTTATCAATCATTCTGAGCGTTAGAAGCTGTGTTTTATCAGCACAAACGGGTAAAGATTCCATCAGCCTGCAGGTCACAGCTGTGTTTTAATACTTTAGAGAGAAGTTTAGATTTTTGAAAACAGCTGTCAGTGTTAAATCATTTTGGTTCTGGTTGGCGGAGTTTTATCAGACAGCAGAGGTTTAAGGGATTTGTTTGTGAGAGTGTGATGTTGGCTAACTAATGCCTGCGGCGAGCTGTTTACCTTGTGAGGCAGCTGGAGAATCCCTAATGTCAGGGTTCAAATCATGTGCTTGTGGGTGAACCAACGGTGGTTCGGACCGATCAGCGTCCTATGAGGAACTACTGGTAGCTACGGGCGTGGTTTAGGGTGTGACGACAGCGAGAAGTGTTACTTCAAAGTGCCCTTTTCCAAAGAGTTTCCAAGGACGACTTCTCAGATGATTCTTTGTAACAAACCATCTAGAACGTCAGGTTAGCGAGCTGTACTTCCTGTTCAAAGTGGATTCACTAACCATGAATTGGCTGATAAAACAGTCCAGGCAGCACCTTTGATAGAGAGGGAACCCACCGATTTAAACATTATAAGATAAAACTTAAATCAAAGTGAGCTTAAACAATCACAGTCAAACAGAGAGTAATGTTCCCGTATAAGTAAGATAAACTGAGATACTGTACAGCCTGACACTTCCTCTGCTAACAGAAGATTATTATTTAGCAAAACGCGTTCCAGAGCACATTTGTCTGATAATAAACTTTTCAACAAACAACGAACAGAACAAAAGAGAGGCAAACAAACCTCACTCTGCAGTGTGTGTGTGTGTGTGTGTGTGTGAGTATGAAACTGCATCTTGCTCAAGTGAGCAGCACTTCCTTGTGTTATTTAAGGAAGTCTCTTACAAGAATCGGTCTGACAACAGTAACCGTCTGCCAACTCGGGTGTGTGGCTGCACTTTATATCTGGCTGCGTTGTTGCTATAATTACAGTAAAGAAACACAACAATAACACACACTGACCTTCGCATATATGTCTCTATAAGTCATGCACATACAATAGCATTAAAAGAAAGGGAGGACGATAACCAACCGTCTCCTTGGTGACCTTTAAGAGCTGGTATAAGAGTCAATACTGCTCAGCCGCGCTCACCTCAACCCTACTTTACCTTAAACCTAACTGAAACCTTTAAGAGGACATAACACGCACATTTACAGATCTATATTTTTATTCTGGGGCTCTACTGGAATATCTTATTTATCTTATACTGGCCCTTTATGCAGCCCCTCAGTTCAGCCTCTGTCTGAAACAGGCCATTTTAGCTCCTGTATCTTTAAGGCCTCCCTAAACTTCTCAAACAGGCTACATCTGTACATGTTCAAACCCTAATCTGAGCTGAAATATGCAAATGGACAACGCCAACAACCCATGGAGCAAACTTATCAACAACCATAGCGACCAAGGCTACGGAACAGACACCATTTGTGGGCATGAATGAATGACCTGACCTCGTTCTAAGGAGGAAGTAGAGATAACTTTGCAAACGAAAGCATTGAGAGCAGGCTGGAGCCCTGGATTTTGACTTGCAAGGAGCATTTCTACATACGTTCACTTCAAGTTTTGGAACTTTGACCACCAACTGACATCATAACAGTATAAAAAATCTCAAAAAAGTTCCCTTTAAAAGGTATGCTATGCAGGATTTTCCTAAAAAAAAACAATGCATAGACTCAAACAAAAGTAATCCCTCTCAATTGTCACTTATGACCCTGCCGTCTGCCTGTATATTCTTATTATTTAGCTGTGTTCGGGATGCTTCTGGGCATGTTAATCCCCCTGCCAATAACAGCATGCAGGATGTGAGGTCGTAGCATAGCAACCAGGTTACATGGCTGTCTCCGTCTCTCCTCTGCTCCGCTCTGCTCTCTGTCTCTGTGTCATGGACGTATAAAGAGCTGCAGGTCTGTGTGTCTGCTCTCTCTCTCTCTCTCCAACCTTCAAACAGTCCTTAAAGATTGCACAAATATGCTCACCCTCAAGATGTAAAACTCAAACTGGTTCTCACAGAGCTAGATATACGAGAGCACACTCTACACCCACACACAAACACACCAGTGAGTTCCCCAGTGAAGAGAAACTCAGAAGCTACCTTGAAGTCACTTTCATTATTGGTTAAACCATGTGACACAAATGGGATAATTCCACTTGTTTACAATGTTGTACAATGTGACTATGTTGATGGGAACAGCATTATCAGTCTTCTGTATTGATTATTTTTTAATTGGTGGACTTGCAACCTTGCATGTTGGCAAAGTTCTCACTCGCTGCTATTTAGCAAACAGCCGGGGGGGGGGGGGGGGGGGGTTTCCTGCCACTGACCATAAAGGAAACGAAAAGAAGTGCAAGATATCTTTGAAGATGGGTGGATTCTCATAGATATAAACCACGTCTAATGCAGCAGTAAGAAACAGCGAGGCAGTAACAAAAAACAGGCATCTTTTGAGGTTTAGACATGACGCAGGAGAAATGAAAACATCAGCGTGACGCGTTTGAAGAGGCGCTGAAAGCAGAAGTCAGCTGGCAGACTCAAGTTACGAGTCTCTCTTTGACTGGCTCCGAGGAGAAACTGCATGCACCAGTTCCTACGATATGAAGGAAGTAATCAATGAAGACTTGCTGACCAAGAACAGAAGGATTGAGCCACTGGTTTACTAAAATACAGTTATGATAACACAAGTCGACAACGCTCTATTGTCTTGTTTGGTTGTGGACGTTTGGCACCAAAGGTTCCCTTTCTTCAAACTCTCTGTTTTCCTACTATGAGTATAGTTACGGGGCTGAAAATTGCAAAGTTCTCCGCTATTTCTCCTACTGATGCAATTAGTGGAAACTTAATAAATGAATCTGTCAAGCAGAATAATTGCATTGAGTATGGATGACGAGCTGCAGTGGGAACCAAACCAAAAAACAGTCTTTGAAGTATTTCTTTTATTTCATTTGTTATTAAATGTAGTTTTTTTGGATTGGGTTGGCAGTGAAGACCTCCCATATAAATAAGGCTAAACTGTTCAGTATCCCGATCAATATTTAATTAGGTCATTTAAAGCTGGAGTTCTTGTGCAAATCAGATTGTTAAAAAAATTTCAGGGCTTTAATTGTGCAGCCTGACACCGACACCGTTTGTTGTTGCTCGAGTCAAACCAGTTTCCGAAACAATTAGTCGATTAATCAATTATTAGATTGTCAGAAAGTGACATTATTATGATTATTACAACTATTCTGATAATCAATTAATCGTTTAGATCACTTTTGTTAGTTCCAGGTTCTTGAATGTAAGACTGTACTTCTTTTCTTGGTCTAACATTATAGTAAATTGAACATATTTGGGGTTTTGGACGGTTTCATGATGCCACCTTGTGCTCTTGGATATTGTGATGGACATTTTTCACTGTTTTCTGATGTTTTATAAACCAAACTTTTAATCTATTAATCGAGAAATTAACTGTCAGATTCAGAATCAACTGACTCTTTGGTAGAAGGTGGGATGACGTCATCGACAGGCGACCAAATGAAACACCGTTACCTTGATTAAAATGACGTATTTCTCTGGGTTTGAAAATTGTTGGAAACATTGAGATAATGTAAGTACACAACTCAACAATCTAACATAGCTCTAGTCGTTTTAAGTCATTTTAATGAGGAAAAGTTACATATTACACCTTTAAAAGATCATTTTAAATAAGTGAATATTGGAGAAAACAACACCAAACAGATCCATGTGACCGTGACCTCATCTGGTCTGAGGAGATGTAGGCATCGGCCAATGAATCACCAGAATCATGAGACAAAAAAAACAAAATGTGAGTCACCTCGCTGAAGTCATAGTCTCATTAGAAAGACAGTAAGCACAGGACAGATTTCTCTGCGATCGCTTAAAATAGATAATTAAAACTGCAGCAAGCTGTTGTTTTGCTTTATGGTGCAAAACTGTAAGAGCGAACTAAAGCTATCAGAGTTTCCGGTGGCAGATGGTAGAAAAAGTGAAAGGGCGACGGCTATTTTATTAGCTTTTAAGAATGAACAGGTCTGCTTTAAGACCTGAGAATACTGTGGGCAGCTCTGTTCCTGGTTTACATGACAGACCTGTGATTGAGTCTCCAGCCATCTGCGCCACAATGATGCTGTTTGCCAAGACTGACATTTGTCTGCCTCATTTCATTTGTCAGCGGCGTCGCGTCTAACATCACGGGGCTGCAGGGCGTTTTCACTAAAAAAAAGAGGTCTGCTGGGGGGACGAAAACAGTATATTTCACACTTACATACACACAAACATACACATGGGCACATTTAATTATGAAAGATGTTACTGCTCTGTTATCTTGCTACACATATTTCTCATCATTTTCCCCTTTAGAATATCTGTTATCCCAGTATAAATTTTACCAGTGTCTGGATGAGGCCGGTATCTGTTTTGGCAAACTACCCGGTCGGTGTGACAAAGCTTTTTGTGCACTTGCAGTCTGGCTACAGTTCCCAGTCTTTGGTTTACATTTGTGTTTCACCCTGTAAACATTTCTCTGATTTAAAGTGAGACAGGGAGTTCAACAGCAGAATACGGTTCAGTTCAAACGTTTCCAGCGACAGAGAGTGGTAAGGTCAAGGGTCAAAGGTCATAGTACTTGATCAGATGCAGAGGGAAGACTGGTGCAGGGTTTTCTGCAGGCTTTTATAGTGGAGACGGACCACTTTGCCTGAAGGATGACCCCTGCTAACATCATAAAATATTAATACACTTTTATGGAGAAAGTGAGGTGGCTATTTTTTTTTTTTTTTTTTTAAACTAAATTGGTCAAAAGACGAGATACATCAGGACCCAGCTGGCTCTTTGTATAGATTGGATGAATAGAACTGAAATGCTTAGTTGTTTAATTGATTAGACAATCAACTGAAAAATAAGCAGCAACTTCTTTGCTAATTATTAATCATTTCAGTTATTTTCCAAGTAAAAATCAAACATTCTCCAGTTCCAGCTTCTCAACTGTGAAAACTTTCTGTTGCTTTTTTTTTTTGGTATTATGAGATTGTTAACTAAACATCTTTGGGATTTGGCATGTTAGTAAAACAAATATTGAATCAATTTAAACATGTGATTGAAGAATTAGTGGATAAATAGAAATAATATCTCATAATCAACTAGTTGTTTAACTCATTTTTTAAGCCAGAAATTCACAGGCTCCATTTATTTTATGTCACTATAAATCAAACATCTTTTAGACTGTTGCTCTGAGAAAAAAAAGCTATTTGAAGATGAAATTTTTCATATTTTCCCACTATTTTCTGATATTTTATAGACCACTGAGAAATAAAAAGTTAGTTGCAGCAGTAGTCATGATGGTCTACCTGACAGAGAAGTAGTCCCACTACCAAAACTCTCTATCCGTCTGCACAATAGCAATATTTATCTTTATTTATCTCTCATTTTCCAAGCTTACATCCCTCTCTACCTGCCTGCCTGTCCACTGGCAAAAAAACAGCCCTTAATTTAAAAAGGCAGAGTGAATTTTAAAAGTGAAAGCCACAGTAGAAGTCGTCTACCTGCCTGTAAAACATGGTAGAAGTCCTCTCACCGACTACTGAAACTGTTCTACAGCTGGTGACTGTGGCAGTGAAGCCATCTTTCATCAGTACAGCACTGTTTTACAAACATTTGCTCTTGTATATGTCCTACAGTTTAGCAGAAGTCCAGAAAGAATGTGCACAATGTTAAATGTTAAAAGATAACCTATAAAGCACACGGCATGATGGTGCATTTTCTACCAAATGCATAAACGCAGCTCAGATGTCATTCTCAAGACATAAAACCAGCGTCACCATCCGGATCTGTGAGTGTGTTTGTATGACATCAGTGTTTCAGGGCTGATGATGGTTAAAAAAAAATGCCCGCTAAACAGATGGCAGCCTGAGTTTACACACATACCCGAGGATGTCTGCTTCGCTCTATCTGCTGCCGATGGATGTAAACAAACTCACGCTGCAGACGCCGTCACGAGGCAAAGACACTGCAGCTGCCGCCAGCCCTCGCCCTCTCCCTCTGCTCTTCCTCCTGCTTTCCATCTTCCTCTTTCTCTCTCTCTCTCTCTCTCTCTAACAGCTCGCTGCTTCCCAAACGTTCGAGCCAATTAACTCTTTCTCTGCCTGGTCTGCAGCAAAAACAGCATCACCTCTCTCGCTAGGGACACATCCATCCAACTTTCTTTCTCTCAGGACACCACTTCTGTCTACTGCTCTCATTTCTCCACATTGAGTCTGTGTATCTCACCGCATGGACACACTGGACTCTGCTTAAAAAGACAGTGTTAGGATTGATCCGGCATATCAGATCGGTGCATCCCTGTTAGCCAAAAATGTAATCAAAGATTCACTCATCCATCCATTTTCTGCCCAATTGGAATATCTGGGTGTCATTTTTTTTATTCCAAACAATAATGTTTTAACAAAAAACTCATGTTATGCCAGGTTTGGTACCTGACAGTTGAGGAAAAAGCCTAAACAGTTTCCAATATATTTTTAAATTTAAACACTGATATCCTACAGTAATATGTACAAGTTTGCATCACATATGAAGGTAATCCTGATGTTTATATCTGGCAAATGCATCTAAAAATGCTTGTTTATTGCTTTAAGATTTCTACAAGAATACATAATAATAAAACAATACATAAGGGAAATACAGTCACATGTGGTAGAGGTGCTTATTATGTTGTTATTTGTATCACAGAAGAAAAAGCAGTTTGTTTTCTGTGCTGTTTGGATCTTAATAGGAGTGATAGGAGGAATGAGCCCTAAAGTAATTTATAAATAATAAAATAATTAAGATAATGACTTCAGTAAGCTGCCTCTGTTTTCACCTGCACTGTGAACCAGAACAGATGCAACCCGGGTAAGCCGATCAAAGAAAAAGGGTCGACTATCGAGGTAACTGTGTCATCATTTTCACAATATTGAAAGAGAAAACACTTTACAGCTTTAAAACTGCACTGAAGCTACATCAATCTTTTTTTTTTTTTTTGCAGGATTAAAATGTTTGATACGACAGATATTTTTTGCAGTGTGCAGATGGCTCGTAAACAGAGGCTCTCGGGGGACGTATCACGTTTTTTTTTCCTTGCTCCATGTGGTGGTCCTATCTTTGGCACACGCACACACACACACACACACATGCAGTACAGGTTTCACTCTTCTTTTTTGATGCTTCTCCATTTTCCCCCCCAATGCTCATCAATAATAAATTAGGCATGAGAGCTCCCAGCATCAGCAGACCAGTGTGCGTCTCTGTCAGCCCTGTTCAACTCAACACGTACACTTCAACACCATGTGTGTGTGTGCATCTGCTAAGGAAGGACACACACATATACATAGAGACTGTACATCACAGTTTACAAGAAGAGATTTTTAAAGATGTTCTGCAACTTAAAAGCAAGAAGCAAAGTGTTAATTAAGCTGCAGAGAAAAGAAACAACCCAGAAACAAACAATGAAAACTGATTTCAGACACCAGTCTTCTTACTGTGAGTCCAGCTCCTTTCTCAATAACATATTTTCTTCTTTATTTATCTTCTATTTGTCTTTAACTGTGAAAATAAACAATAAAAATAATAATAGTAGTGAAACTAAGGCTGAAAAACTTTACTTTTCCTTAAATGTTCCTCATTTCCAAACATTTTCAAGTCAAGTTACAATTTATTTTTATTAATTTAACCAATTTGTTTATTTTAAAAAGATGTACTTATTTGTTATGTTTATTTCTACATAGTTGTGGAATAATCTCTCATCTGCATTTGTTTTGTAACATGCATCTTGTGAAGTTTAGATGAGACTGGTGGGTTATTGAGCGATCCATTTTGGTGAAGAGGGTGACACAGCTCATTAACGACCCACTGAGTCTCTATCAGCTCCAATCTCCTCATTATGTAAGCTATATGCTTCTCTTCCTCCATCTATTAAAAATAGACGAGCAGCGAGACGGCAGCAGACGGCTAACATCTGCCGCAAAACGACGCCGCACACGTGCTCGCTGTGTACATGTGCGTGTCGTTGGATGGGAGCGAGGAAGACAGAGACGAGGGGCGAATCAACAGGCTCCTGCTCGACCCTCTTGGGCTTGAGTGGGAGAGTGTGATGAGTCACCCCACGCTCGCGCACACACACACACACACACACACACACACACACACACACACACACACACACACACACACACACCGAGTTATGACGGAGATGGAGGAGAACACCGAACAATGTGATTTAAAATCAAATCACACTCCATCAATTCAGCTCTGACAGTGTGAATAACCTGTTTTGCTGAAAACGCTTCATCTCCCATCTGAAACCTTTTCAATCGAGCCAATTAACAACAAAAGTCACTATAATTGCCTCATTTACACCAGGGCTGCAACTAATTAATTAATCTTTTAATCTAATCCAATGTCAGTAAATAAATAGTAAAAAAATGCCTGTTATAATTCCCCAGAGTCACCGCTTTCACCGCTTATCCTCTAGAAGTTCAAGCTGGAGCTGATCTCAGCTGACACTGGGCGAGAGGCCAGAATGGGTCGCCAGTCAATCACAGGGCGAGCATGTAGTGTAGAGAGACAGGTAACCATTCACACCTGCAGGCACCAATTAACCTCACTTGCATGTAGGAGGAAGTTCCCGGAGAGAACTGAGAGGCGACAGTCGTGCCACCAGAGTCAAAGGTGACGCCTTCAAATGTCTTGTTTTGTCCGCCCAACAGTCCAAAAACCCAAAGATATTCAGTTCACTATCATATATGACACAGAAAAGCATAAATCTTCACATCTGAGAGGCTGAAAGCAGCAAATTTCTGACATTTTTGCTTAAAAAATGACTAAAACCAAAATAGTTGGCGACTAATTGTTGCAGGTCTAATTGATACTGATGCTCAATTTGCAGTTAAGGCCTGAATGACGTTGGGTTTTGATACTCACAATACTGGCACTGCTACTAACGATTTTTAAAAATGAATTTAATATATAGTCTATTTCACACTACTTCCCAAAGCCCAGGTGACATCTTTAAGTTCCTTGTTTTGTCCTAACAACACTCCAAAACCTCCAGGTATTAAAAAATGATGTCAAACAGAGAGAAGAAGCAATTACTAGCATTAAATAACTAATCAAAATTAATTAATTAGCCTAATTGTTGTCATGCTGCCAGTCAGCATCCCGAGAAGTCCCAGACCGGATCAGAACCAGGGATGTTTAATCAGACACTCTGACACATTGCTGCTATTATTCTTGTCAGAGTGGGTAGAAAAGACCTCTGAAACATTTTCAGCATCTGTTTTCCACAAAGGCACCACATCAAATCTGGAAACGTCTCAAGAATTTTTCCCTGCTGAAAAAAAAAAAGCCGGCTGGCAAACCGGCTGGTTCGAGTTTTTAAAACCGAAGAGACGGAGAGCGACAGGAGATGATTTATGTGGAAAAGCCAGAGGAAATGGAAGTAATGGGGTTTTCCCAAGACTGCAGGTAGAACAAAATCAACACAGAAAAAGCGAAGACGGATGGTTCAAAAGATGATGAATTATTGGTTCCGGGGCAAAAAAAAAGTAATTCAGTGGACACGAGAGGAAACAAACTCAAAGGTTGCCACGTCTGAAGCTATAATGAGACACTAATAATGATCCAAAGTTGTCACATTTGTTGCATATTGTGCAGATCATAAATTCTTCTTCTGACCATGAAATTCATTCTTCAGATTTGAGAAGAGTAAAGGTAACAAAATCTTCTGTCTCAAAGGTCGACTTACTGGCTTTCTGAGCTTTCAGCCACCTCTCTTGTTACCCCTGACTCCCTGACTGACTAATCTGATGGTCTTAGACTTCCAAGGCCAGTCATATCCGATGTCAAACACCATCCTTGAACAGAGACGGTGCAACTGCTGTACTTCCTTCACATATATGACTACATGTGAAGACACCTGAGAAGTCAGCACCCAACAGTTGTAGTGCACTCAAACAGTGAAACACCATCCTCCCAACAAACTATAACATCTGTGTTAGCTAGAAGAGGCTGTAGTGATGTGCGTGCAGAGGCTTTGCTTTACAGTGGAAAAGGACATGATGCCTGTAAACATGAGCTACTGAACTACATGAACCACGTTGTCACATCCCCTCAAGAGATACAATTACTAGCTGCATTGAGAAGTTAGTGTCTTTAAAACCATCGCTGCACATGTATTCATTTATTTCATTTTTTCAGCAGGGCACCTGGGTTTAAGCTCACCACCTAGGACAGCAAACGTGCTCGGGACGGCCCTGCAAGCAGGTCACTCTCCACCTCATAAAGAGCCTCATCAGCTCCCCAAAATATCGATGTCCAGCTGACCTTGACTCGTGCACAAGCAGCGAGAACAAACCCACTGACAGCAGGACACACACAAAAAAAGACTGTGGAGGAAATGTGTGGACAACATGCAAAGTCACACACTCAAGACTCAGCACATGTGCACATCCACAGTCAGCACACACACACAGCTGCAGTACAGCACACACACACACTCAGCAAAATCAGTATATTACACTGACTGCACAATGACTAATATACTAATGAGTGTGTCTGCATGTGTACAAGATTTGAAGGCTGTAAACTGCAACATCAGTCATATGCAATAACCATGCCCAGACATGACATGGCAATACTGTTTACACTCTCTCACACACACACACACACACACACACACACACACACACACACACACACACACACACACACACACACACACACACAGGAGGAAAATGCACCGTTTCCCTAAGTTACGTAATACTAGCGGCAGCAGTGTTTCTCAGCCTGCAACACTCAATGAGCCACTTACAGACTTTAATATGTCCTGTCAGAGGAAATTCTTCCTATGATATGACACACAAGCACAATTATGACCAATTTACTGTTATCTCTGTTAAGTACGTTTTATATCCTCTGTTGATCCCCTACGTCCTGTCCTGCCTTGCCGTGCTCAACTGCTCGTTGTCCTCCCTTGTTTAGAAGTTACATGCCATAAATATAAGGCTTGTTTATTAACATAAAACAACATAAAATACTGACTTAGCTTACTAAACAAGCTTCCGTTACTGTGTGAAGTAAACACTATCAAAGCACGCAGCCGTTAGCCGTTAAAGCTGCCGTTACGCTACGTGTTTTGAATTAAAATTCGTGATAAACAGTCATTACTTACCGGCTCAGTTTCGAGTTGTGATAAAATATCCGTTTTTGAGGTGCAAGCTAACTGTTGTGAGGAGGACTGAGCTCGCAACCTTCCGCACTGTTTCTGTCTCTTTCTGGCTGCAGTCGCCGCTGGTTACGCCTCCTGCGTAGCACGCCGGCTGCGTCATCACGCAGGCTCGCACGCAACACGTAGATTTTTTTTCCGAACGATGACAAAAAAATATAATAGGCCTAATTACAGGCCTATTATTTCTCTGTCGAACAAAATTAAATATGTTTACTCAAGCGCTGTACTTAAAGATCCCTAAGATGTAAATAAAATACTCTACTTTGAATAACGATTTGTGTCTGATATTGTTTTTCCACATAAAAAGTTAAATTATCTTGTTATCATCTGTTCCTTCTCCCTCATTAAGAACTCAAGTATGTAGAAATATGCAAATATATTTCATTTCTAAAGTTTTCCTGCTGGACACAAGATTTCTCCTACTTCAATGAAAAGTTCATGCGCGCCTCAAGTTTCCACATCACATTTGTGTAATTTGAATATTGGACCAGAAAAATGTCCAAACCAGTTGAAATGTGCACAAAGGAATTTTCCACTTTCAGCAGATGAATGTGAAAACTGTGTCAAATTCTGCACATACATCACTCTGCACAGTGAAGCTCAAACATCCAACTGTAGGGACACATAGAAAAACACTTTTTTGGGTAGAGGGGGACTTTAAATATAGTTTTGAAGTACTTGTGTATTGTCATTTGAAACTATTTACTTCTATTCCACTAGATTTCAGAGGCAAATTGTACAAATCTACATTTAGATGACAGATACTACTTTGCAGAATATGAAATGTGACATATTGTTATCGATTAAATGACCCAACAGTATACAAATTAGTTAAAATGCGTATAACTAAATCAGCTACAACATTAAAAATGATCTTACACATTAATGCTTCAGTAATAACTATCCGATAGTGTGATATGTACTTATATAACACTCACAAGGACAATTTTCCTGCACAGGCATGTGTCCTTACCTGGTAATACTTACATACTTTTACTTAAGTAAGATTTTCAATGCAGGACTTGTAACAGTATTTTTATGTTCTGTAATGTTTCACTTTTACTTCATAAAAGAACTGAGCATTTCTTCCACAGCTGGCAATAACTTATACACAATGTAAATTATTAAAAGCTAACAACAATTTACTGGATACAGACACACTTATATATTGTATATCTAGCTATCTATTCCTAAAACATGCAAGCTAAGCATAATCATCGTCACACTATAAGTAGAATAGTACCTTATTACAGCTACTTACAACTACTACAACTGCAGTACTGCATGTCACTACTACTACCCCCACCACAACTTCTGCTGCTGCTGCTGTACTTCAACTATATTAATTGCCTGGAAGAGCCACTACCCTCATTACAAGTACTTCCACCAGAACTAGTACCAACTAATGATAATGACATTTTTCTTTTTCAGTAACAGTTCAAAATACAAAAAATATCAACAGTCACAAAACATAAAAGTGCCTAACTCTAATATAAATAAATCCTAAAAAACAATGACAAATAGAAAAAATACAGATAGATAGAAACAAATAAGTGAATCAAAATATGTGAAATTAAATAATTCAATGAGTCTTATAATTGCATTATAAACTGGAAAACAAAGTGAAAGAAAAAGGACATAAAATATAAAAACATAAATTTGTACAGCATATAATTTCTCACATGGATTTTGAAGAGCTGATGATGTTTGGGGAAGTTGTGGATGCTTTCTAAGGGATTGAGAAAAATCAGTTTTTCTTATTTGTTTGTTTGTTTGTTTGTTTGATAGGGGCAGAGCACATTAATGAACATCAGTATAAAATACAAGATGTAAACATGCTGGAGTTAGCAAGAATGCTAATTTATATCTGTACTCCCTAGGCAAATAACAAAAACAGAAACACTATCAGTAACAATATCCAAATATAAATATACAAATACACAAGCAGAAAAAGACAAAATACATTGTACACATGTCTGGTTAACAGTGATCACAGTTGTGCTTTGCCTTGAGCCATTGTTTGAGATGAGTCTTAAAGATGGGATATGTAGGGCTCTCCTTACTGCAAGCGGTAGGCCATATTTACAATATTATAATATCATAATATTTGACTTGTGAATGTGGAATTTTCTAAGAAGGCATATTAAGATTTTCCCTCTAAATGTGTTCATACTTGGCCCATCCTTTGATATAGCAAGTGTTCAAAGTTCATGTTGTCCTCTACCACCATCATGTGGAGATTATTTGTAATTGCAGGTGTTAAAATACGCATTAAAACCTCCAGTTCCAGCTTTACAGAGACCCTCCTGAGTCACAACCATAAACCTGTGTCCATGTTTTATATGGTTCATTTTAACACCCATTTACACTGAATTAGAGCGGGGGTTGGACTTCAACAAACATGCCAACAACATAGGCAAGCAACTTTTGTTTCATGTCACTGTGGGACAATCAGCTCCAGTGGGCTCCACCCAGTAGGCAAGACTCACAGGTTTTGTGTCAAGCAGGTTCAGCAACAGTTGAAACCAGAATTGTGTTGCACCTCAGACTGCTTAGAAGGAGCTGCTGAATTCATTTTGTTTGTCCTAAAACTTCAACATGTCACATTTTTTACTTCCATTTGAAACTTTGACACTTTGTCACTGTGGATGTGGATTAAAGGAGCCATTATTGAACTAATAATGAAGGATTTATAGGTCTTAATGAGAACTTTTCAGCAAATTTTTGACTATTTTAGTTTTTTATTGGCTGCACCCAACTAAAACTGCACAAAAGACTTTTTTCTTCAATGTTTTGGGACTAATATTTTAAGTGTTTTCTGCCTCACTTTGGAAAAACCTGAGATCTGTGTTAACCTGTGAAAATGGGGGCCTTGATTTGGTCTGAAGTCAGGACTGAGAGAGGAGCCTTTTACATGCTCCTGCTAATCTCAATCTGCTGTGTCGGAGGGAAATGTGAGATGCAGGAGTCAAAACCTTCACCACCAACCAACTTCCTCACTGTCAAACCCTTCCAAAATGAAATGAATGAACCGCAGGCCTTCCCTGAGGAGGAGAGACCCAGTCTTCCTGTATTTACTATGGATTACCCTCGGATACAGGTCCCCTTTGAGTTTACTCTGTGGGTGCTGCTGGCCTCCTTTGCCAAAATTGGTACGTTTGGATGAACCACTTGAACAAAATGTTTCCAGGCAGTCTTTACATTGGTGTTTGTGCATTATTTGCATCAGGATTTGCAAACCAAATAATGACAGCAACATAGCCTTAATCTGTAGGTTGGAGTCCAATCTCTTTATTGTCTCTTGTCTTCTTTTCAGGTTTCCACATTTACCATAAAATCACCATTTGGATCCCAGAGTCCTGCCTCCTCATTGCCATCGGCCTAATAGTTGGCGGCATCATGCACTCAGTCAAAGAGGAGCCCCCGGCTGTTCTCAGCTCCAACGTCTTCTTCCTCTACATGCTCCCACCCATCGTCCTGGAGAGCGGCTACTTCATGCCCACCAGGCCGTTCTTTGAAAACATCGGCACGGTGCTGTGGTACAGTGTGGTGGGAACTCTGTGGAACAGTATCGGCATAGGGCTCTCCCTCTACGCCATCTGCCAGTTTGAGGTGTTTGGACTTCAAGATATCAACCTGCAGGTCAGGAACAAACACGGGAAGCACAGGAGTGTGTGTGTTTTTATGTGATTTTGATATTTGACAGTTTAGCTTTTTAAATTTGAATCAGTGAAAAATGTTGAAGCATCAAAAACAGTAATCTCTAAGTCTTTAAAAGGGAATTCAGACAAGATACCCCCCCACACTATTTCCCTCTCATACTGCCAGCATGAGATTTTCAATTCCCATTGGGATCACCCATTTTAAGAATTGCACCAACATATTGCAAGGCAGTGGTTTCCAATATTTTTGGCTTATCATCCTTTAAAACACAGTAATATCTACAACCATATGATTCCTTAATCAAATAATTTCAGGCCTGAACACATGAAATTGCCCAAAGACTAGAAAACTAAAATCTAAAAGTAAACTTTAGATTAAAGGGTTTGGAATAAAATGCATAAGTGGCTCCAACATTTCCAAAAAATTCACAACAATAACAGAGAAATGTTTCATTCTTGGCCTTCAAAACAGTGGCTGAGAAAACAATCTCATCATCTGTCATGTGATATCATCAAAAGCTCCAAGGTCAATCAACAATTACCCTTCAAAAGTTCTTAAAACTTCTGCAATTTCACAACAAATGGAAAAGCTCCAGAACAGCTACTAAATGTACCTTGTGGTGAGATTGTTTCCTTAAATAATGAAGATGTTTCATTATTCATTCATCTAAATGTCTAACAAAGAAAACTAGACACAAAGAATGATTTACTGCTGTGTTTTACAGTAAAAACAGTAAAAACCTCTTTCTTTGTTTTCTTTCCATTTTCTCTATCCCTTACTTTATTGCAGGAGAACTTGCTGTTTGCGTCCATCATTTCAGCTGTTGACCCTGTGGCCGTGCTGAACGTGTTTGAGGACATCGGGGTGAATGAGCAGATACATATAGTCATATTTGGGGAGGGACTCTTCAACGATGCTGTCACTGTGGTGAGTACAGAGGTTGTGTGTGTGTTTGCATAAAACTAGCTGTATGTGCAGAAACATCTTGTTGGGCAAGCTTGTGATCAAATACCAAAGCTGGGAGATACTGTAGAAGGATTCAGTATCGCTCTTGAGACATACTAAGCTGAGGAATCACATGTATAAGCTTCAGATCAACTTTTAAATGCATTTTTGCACTAAATGACTGTGTGGACACACTGTGGATTTTGTCCCCATCACTTACACTGAAAGTGCATTTGAAGGGGATCTTTTAATAGCCAGTATGAACAGGAGGAATGATTACAACGAGGAAAAACCTTTTTCACTGTTCATATGGACACTTGACTGTTGTTTTAAGACACACCTAAAAAACTGTGAACCCGTCCTTTAAGTCTGATCTTTTTGTAGCAGGAAAAAGGTAAACAGCTGGTGAATCTAAATGCCCAGAATCCAACATGACATCAGTAAGTTACACATTTCCATTTAGGCAAAATGCAATTGGTCTCCTGTACATTTGTGAAAGAGACTGCAATGCCTGGGGGGTGATATGCAAACAACAGTAGATCTGTGTGCCCCTTCTTCCCCCCCCCCCAGTCTAGTTTGACCAGTTCTCCACTGATGAATGGAAATGTCAACCACAACAGATCCGTCTTTGCTTTGGCTGCATTTAACCTGAGAGGCAAGTTTGACTCAAAACTAACTAACTGGCACCCCAGTTGTATCTTGGGTGCCTTGAACATGTCAGTATTACCAGACAAGTGACACAGGTTGCGTTGGCACATACTATTCAGCCTGACCCAACAGTCAAGTTTAACAGTTTCACCCGTAGTTGAATTGGAGCAGATTCCTGAGAGGATTTGAGTTGTCAAACCTGCTTGACAACAGCTGTGTGTGAACTGCAGGTTACAGTCTGTGTTGTGTGTTTGTGTGTCATGTAAACTGAGGTAACAATAGCTAGATGTGAAACTATCCAACCTTAAAGTGTTTATAGACTTTCTTTCCTGATCTTCTTTTTCTGTCTTTGTCGTTGTGTCTCAGGCTCTTTACAGCATTTTTTCCTTCGTGACAGACATGTCACTTGTTGAATCCACTGATGTGTTCCTGGGTGTGGCCAGGTTCGTCGTGGTGGGGGTTGGAGGAGTCTCCTTTGGCATGCTGTTTGGTTTTGTGGCAGCGTTCACCACACGTTTCACCCACAACACCCGACAGATCGAGCCCCTCTTTATCTTCATGTACAGCTACCTGGCGTACTTGGTGGCCGAGCTGTTTGGCCTCTCCAGCGTCTTGGCGTGAGTGGAAACACTGGGTGTAGACCAAAAACTCTAGAAATATATTAAATACAGTTTATTAACCTGCATCTAACAAAATTTCATGTTGATATTATTGTTTGAAAAGTTAGAGAAATGAAAAGTGAGAAGTTGCAGGTTTAAATACCAAATTCAGATGGCAGTTGCAGACATTAAGTGGCTGAAAAATGGGTAACAGTTGCCAGATATCTGTTTAATTTGGTAGATTCCAACTTAAGTTAACAAAAAGTATCCAGAATCTGCATCCATCCATTTTACAGCTTCCATTTCAGAAATTACTGTAAACAAGAATAAATAAATACATAAATGAACAGAGAAACCTTAATTTATTCATCAATACATGTTGATTTAATATAATCCGACCATTTCATCCACTTTTCTATACAAAGCCTTTAAAAAGCCTGTCTTTCCATTGTTAAATTTGTGGACATATCTAGTCAAAATCTGATCAGAGGAATCAGTACTTAGCTCTAACTGGCACAGGAGGTGACAGATCACATCCTTGACCTCTCAGAGGAATGTGTACTTGCAGGGTTTTAAGGCTCAGTCACAAAAGGCTTTAATTTTTTCCCTCCCTGCAGCATTATAACATGTGCCATAACCATGAAGTTCTACGTGGAGGAGAATGTATCTCAGAGATCCTGCACCACCATTCGCCACGTTATCAAGATGCTGGCCACCGTCTCCGAAACTCTCATCTTTTTCTTCCTGGGTGTTGTCACCATAACAAGTGACCACGAGTGGAACTGGGCCTACATCATGTTTACGCTGCTGTTTGCCTTCATCTGGAGAGTAATCGGTGAGAGACTTATTTCCTCGGATGGGTTGTTCCAGAGCTTCTGGGATTTGGGAGCGAACAACCTCTGCCAAAAAAGCAGTGGAGGAAGTAAAACACAGTATAAAAATACTTAAAGAAATACAATATTTCCTTCTGAAATGTAATGGATTAAAAGTATAACACTCCAGTAAAGTACAAGTACCTCAAAATTGTACTTAGTTACTTTCCAACACTGCGATAGAGATCTTAGTTCATTCACAGGCTCATCAAACCTCTCAACTCCTTTCCTGCAGGCATTCTGGTGTTAACCCAGATCATCAACCCCTTCCGTACAATCCAGTTCACTTTCAAGGACCAGTTTGGCCTGTCCTACGGAGGCCTGCGAGGGGCAATCTGCTTTGCCCTGGTCTTCACTTTGCCCAATCACATAAACAGAAGGAATCTGTTTGTCACCGCTTCAATCGCCATCATTATATTCACTGTTTTGGTGCAGGTGAGACACAACTTCACCCTGTAATTCATATTATTGTTTGACAGGAGACTATGGGCAGGTTTTAGAAACTGAAAATGTTCTTGACACATGTTATGATCTTATCCAGAGCTATAGCTCCTGCCCAAGGCAAGCTGGGAAAGATCCAAATCTACAGTATATTTCAGTAACATATACAACCAAGCATTCTGGGGTTTCAGCTGGTACTGTAGAAAGAAAAAAGTAGAGTGTAAAGGGGGAATTAATTTAATTTACTGAAGAGTTGTTGAAGCCTGTGAGTTCTTCTGCCAACAATGAGACGTCTAATATGGGCTTTTTTGAGTTGCAGCGGGTGCTTGAACCCTGGTATACAAGACTAGCTTCTTTTATTGTAGTTTAGTAAGTTGGAAATTAAATTAAAATCTGTATCAGTGAGTAATTATACAAACCTTTGGGCAAAAAATATAGTTTTACTTACAAAACAATACATTAGGAAACAATATAAGCCAATAACACAACATAGAAGATTAGACTAACGCTACAGCTTATCTTAAATATCTTACCTACCACCGAAAATATAGGCACTAATGATTGGTTTCAAATAAATAATGATATAACAAGTTGAATTTACATATCCATTATCATCTGTTACACATGCACAGTAACAGCTTAAATGTGGTTTCTGTGGATTTACAATATTGTTTTTTTCTTTTCAACAGCCAGGTTATTTCAAAAACAAGCACTCTGACTGCTTTTATATATATTTTCTATCATCTTTCCAGGGTATCAGCATCCGTCCCATAGTAGAGTATATAAACATCAGGAGGACCAACAAAGATCTGAACACCATCAATGTCGAGGTTCACAATAGGGCAAGTATTAGCTGTTACTGTAATGTATTTTGTTTTCTCTTCTTTACTGATTTTAATCCTTATTTAACAGCTTTAACAGCTCATGTTGTTTTTCTTCTACTGCCTGTCCCTTGACACCTGTTCTAGTTGGTAAATTGCTGCATTTCTGTGTTTTGGCCAGGTGATGGAGCACATTGTTAGTGGTATTGAGGACTTGTGTGGACAATGGAGCCACTTTTACTGGAAAGACAAGTAGGATATTTCTGTTTATTACTTAGTAAGATTCAAGAAAAACAACACAGATTGAAATATAATGAATTTATTTGGGATATTTTGGATATTCAGCATCAATGCTTGATATATTCTCTATTCCTTTGTTTGTGTGTCAGGTTTAAGAAGTTCAACGATCGTATTTTGAGGCGCATCTTGCTTCGAGACAACAGGGCTGAGTCCAGTATTGTGTCTCTGTATAAGAAACTGGAGCTGCAGACCGCCATCGGCTTACTGGACACGCCTCTGGGAGACCTGAGTGCAGCGCCATCTATTGTTTCTCTGCAGTAAGTTACTCTACACAGGCTGATCAGTTCATTAAAGAAAAGACTTGATGTCTTACTGCAAAGTGGAAAAACCTTTATCAATGATTAATGATGTTTTTGCCTTCATCAAGTCTGCAGCTTTTAATGTTAATAAGCTATTGATCAAGTTTTTTGATCCAGGTACTCTCCAACTAGAAGGATCTATTATTATTATTATAATGTTATTATAGTATTATTATACCAATTAGCATGGCTCTAGGGATGGCAATGTTGGTCCACTTTGGTCCAGATGAAAATATATCAACAATTAGTGGATGGATTTCCATAAATAATTACAGAGACATTCATGGTGCCCAGAGAATGAATCCTAATAACTTTGGTGATTCACTAACTTTTCCTCTAACACCACCATGAAGTTGACATTTGTGGTTTTTAGTGAAACATCTTAACCGTTACTGGATGGTTTGCCATTAAATTTGACATTCATGCTCCTCTCAGGATAAATCATCATAACCTTGGTGATCCTGAACCCAAGTACAAATTATTAGAGCCACTAGCATGGCTGTTGTTTCACTATAACAGCTTATACATGACCTGCAAATTTTAGCAAATGATTAGAATGACAATGATAAAGCTAATACTGACTGTGAAACTCTATCTGCTCACTAACTGTCACTGCAAGTGCATCTGCTTAATGCATTAAACAAATCTAATTTGGCTCCAGCTGATGGTGCAGTTTTCCATCAGCTGGAAATCTGTCCATCCTAATTGCAACTCGTCTTAATGTCAGTAGTAATAGCAAAACATTAGATTTCATTAATGTCTCTCATTCACCGTTCATTGCTCTCACCTCTTATCAGTGATGAGAGGAAGGAAGCGTCTCGATCGAAGAAGAAGTTCCTGGCAGCCGACGTGAGGAAAATGCACGACATCCTGTCAAAGAACATGTACAAGATCAGACAGAAGGTAAAATCATTGGCATAGCTCTATGCTGTCAATGTGTCATCGGTTGTGTCTGTTCAAAAACAAGAGGTTTCGCTTTTAAATGAAGTTGAATTGACATCTAATGGTGTTTAATACCATTTCAACATTAATTTCTGGAATAGGTCTCCATGTATCTTTTCCCTTAAACTACATGTGTGTGTAACGCTTCCCATGTTTATTTCTCATGATTGGTCATTTTTGATTGGAAACTAGACAGGTGTATAAGCTTTAATGACTCATTTAATGTTCTTAAATGTCTTTGGTTGACAAATTCATCAGATTTCATAAAAACATTTATTTTTGATGGCGTTAAAGTTAATCTGCATGAGAAGCAATAGAAATCAGTAGTTTCTGCAGGTTAAATGACTTGTTGGAGTATTTTTGCAGTGTATACATGCTCATTGAAAAAGCAAATAAGAAGAAATATGTGTAGTTTCAAGGAAAATACACCTGAAATTTCTCTCACATAATAATATTTTCATGAATTCTGTAAAATTGCAGTAGCTGTTTTGTTTTTACTTGTATTTGATTATGGTGTCTGAACTTTTCTGAACCTTAAAGTAGTGGTCCATCAGTTTATTTTACCACTTCCATAAAGCTGGGCGACTCAGAGGAAACATAAAAAAGGGTAAATTTGATGCAGCCAAGATATCTTTACCTTTAGTCCCTTAAAAAAACAATGGGTCCTAAACTTCTGATGATGCAAACACTCCAAATGACTAGTTTCCCTTATTTCAGATTTTTTTGTGTTGTTGTTTTACAAGAATCAGAGTCAGCGTAAATGTTACTTCTCACCCTAACGTTTCCTGTGCATCAACTATTTATATTAAATTTGTTGTTCCCACCGTTCACTTCTTACCAAGTATCTCTCCTTGTTGTTCAGACGATGGCTTACACCAACAAATACAACCTACCCGAGAACAACCCGGCCAGGGAGATTCTGATTCGCCGACATGCAAGCATCAGACGCAGCCTCCGTGCTGAAAGTTTCCGTGAGCAGGTGGGTTTCTGTTTTAAAAGGACTTTAATAAATAACTTCCTGCTTTATACCTGCCTGACCCTTATTCTTCCTCCTCTTCTTCCAGCCTGCACTGAACATCCCCAAGTCTCAGAAGTACTTCTCCCTCCAGCCTGGCGGGGATCTGGAGTCTGCCTTCCACCTCAGAAGACGAAGTCATGGTGAGTTTATACTGATGAAAGCATCTTTGTTTTTGATTGTCCTGGTTACAAACTAAATGCTTAAATATTTGTGTTGTGTCAGGTGGTGGTCAGTTGGATCGTCTCTCAGACCGTCTCCAAGCTTCTGGTGTGTCGCCCCGCTCCTCATACCGCTCCGAAGTGTCTATGAGGAGGTTGAACACCATCAAGGAGTCTGGGAGTACAGGGGAGAAGCCAGTTGCTCCTGGGCTGGATGTTTTAGATGAGAGGGGGCCTGGAAGTCTCAAAGCTTCCAGCCTCAGAGGCAGGAAAGGACCAGTTCCTGCACCTAGGAGGCACAGTTCGAATCGAGAAGCAGATGTTGAGCCAGCTGACTCAGAAGGAGAAGGAGAGGAAACAGTGCGTCCTCCCCAGCTACCACCACCTCGAGGGTGGGTGCCGGACAACCAGGATCTCAATGGAAATGGGGCGGGAAACCCACTACTTAGACACACATCACAGGGGTCTCGAGGCTCAGGAACATGACAAAGGGAAGGACGGAGGGATGAGGCACGTGAACAGAGGTAGAGCTGCTCTGGAGGCTGAACTATTGGTTGAGATAAACACCAAAAACATAGATGTAAAATTAGCTAAATGACAAGTGAAAAACAGGAAATATGAGTGAACAATATAAAATAGAATATAAATGACAAATAAAAGACTGATGATTTTATATGACTAGTTAGATTTTTTTTTCATTAGGCCACAAGATTTCATGATATTGATGCCTTGGAACTGCTCTTTTTTTTTTTAGATAAATTATATCTATTGGGTTTTGCCCACTGAGGTTTAACTCAACCAGTTGCATTATTTCTGCCTTATGAAATCTTTCTCTGAGAAATAACTGTGTTTGTATGATCAAAACTACAATTCAATGACCTAAACTTACTGCCATGTTCTTCATTGGTGCATGCGTATGAGCACATGCAAACACACCTTTTTATTGTCCGTCCTTATAGTGTCTAAGAAGGTGTACATGGGGAGTCAAGAAGGTCTTGATCACTTTAGAATATTTAAAATTAGCATATATTGTTTATTGAGTTGTCTTTTTTAAACATCGTGGTGTGAATGTAATGAGTAAATGTTGCTAAAAGTACTGTATAAAAATAAATGCAACAAACCTCAGATCTCTTGTATTCTTGTATGTGTTCAACATTAGCTCCACATGATCGCGGGTGTCTTCTATTAAAAGAAATAGCAGTAAAAATAGCACCTGCAAACCAATAACACAAAGGGCTTAATGAGTCATCAGCTGCCAATCAAGAGCCCACACAACCATGATACAAAATGTATTTATGTCACTGTAATGAAAGACAGAGAGACAGAGATCTAAATATATTAAGTACTATCAGGCCTAATAATGGTGCTTTATATGTCACCACTAAACTACTATCCAATGCAACAGATGGTGACAATGGTGGGAATGGCAGTGTTGCCTAAAATTAGCAGCAAGCTAAGAATGGAGCTGAAGCCAATAACTGAGTGAAACCTCTCATGCAAGTTTCTTTTTTTTGCAAGGATGAAGATAGAAGATGAAAAACACAGTCAGAGCACACACACAGTTCCTTTTTGTGTTTACTGGAGGACGCTGAAGAGGACAAAACTGAATTGTAATGGAGAACATCGGTTTTATTGTACTAATAATAATAATAGAACTTTATTCATACACTTGCACCAAGTTAGAGCGGGGATCATTGTCCTCTTTTATATGTTACACAAACCACATCAGTGTCTGAATTTATCATTTCTAGCACTACTATTTCTAATTTATAGTATTCATGCTTCATTTGCATCTATGTGCTGGATATGATTTGTGACTGATGGACTTTCAGAGTTTTTCAGCCAAGTAAATGAGAAAAAAAAACATTTTGTTTGGTACTTTTTTGCCCTCTAACTAATGATATGTTTCCCTTCAGTTCAGTAAAAAGAAGAGGGAACTCTCATTTACTTCCCATATGTTTATACATTAAATTTCCATCTGTGCTGCCACTGTCCACTCTCCACACAAGGGTATGTTCTTGTTATTCTTGTTTCTTATCTGTATGCAACACTAAAGATGTTCTGTGTCTTTAATGCTAAAGCAAATTTAGCATTTAACCTTTGGTGCAATGTTGAATGACTTAAGATGGTGATTTGCCTCAGGATATAGATCCAGTTAGATTACCTGATGCCTATGGAGTTATATTACACTCTTGTATTCTACCATTTAAACAGTACATTTGAAACCAGAGGACCCATATGTGCTATTAAACTCAGGAGAGAGGAGATGCAGCACTAAAGACTCTCCCTCGTTTGCTTTAATGTCCTCTTTTATTGGTCTATCCAACTGTGTGACTGCCCTTCACACTCAGCATCATCTTTCAGCAACGTTTACATCGCTATATCTGCCAGGCACACAGAGCAAAAGTTATAAAATATCTTTATTTCTGCACAGCGCCTCTTTCTTAAAGGCACTTCAGACAAACTTGATTCCACTTAGAATTCAGGACGCTGGAAAGAACAAGCACAGTAAGGTGTTTGAAGTCCTGCTAAAATTGCATTTTGAGCAAAACTTTTCTCCTTTCTTATCTGCTGACACAGGAGAAGCATCTAACTTTGCTATACATGATGGCAGGAGTGGACGGGATTCTTCAAGTATCTGATGATTCCATTTGTTGATGATTTTGTTCAAAACTTATCAAACCATTTCTGTCTATATTTGAGCACCAAAACCTTATTTTTCTTAGAAGAAAAAATAATTTAGAGATGTTTCTGTTATGCGGAGCAGAGCAGGTGGACCCAATCACAGGAGACTGCAGGCAGAGCAAAGCTGTGGAATAACTTATTTATTTTAGGCAAAACAAAGCTGGCAGATGAGAGTGAAACAGAACAAAGGAGCCAACAAAACTGAACTGAAAACTAGGACTTAAATACAAATTGAACTAATGAAACAAGGAACAGGTGGCAAGACACAAGGAGTGGGCTGGGAGCTGATTGGATGGGGAAGACACAGGGAGCAGAGCTAACGAGACCTGATGCAGGACAGGTGTGGAGCACAGGATCACAGAAGGGGAAAAAATCCCCTGAAAACACAATATAACTATGAACAAACTGTCCCAGAAGTCACATGAACACAACTTTAATAAGTGCACAACGAGTACACACAGCAAAATAAACTTCAGCATAAATTACTGTTGACAAAAACATGAATTAATCAGTCTGTCAAGCGGAGTGGTTTGCATATTAAGGCTGCATGAAACAACATAAAAACTAAAAGACAACTGCAGCTCTGACTAGTTCACTTTGGCACTCAGTTCCAATGGGAGTCAGTGTAGCAAGCAGCAGTATCTCAAGTGGTCCGTTAAATATAATCTGCAACATCTCTTCTATCTGTCCTCCTTCCCACTCAGTCCAGTCTTAAACAGGCTTGAGGGCATCTGGTGGACTGGTGGAGGGACACAGAGCCAAATTGGGACAGAACCATGACTTACATTCATTAAACATCAACTAATTTCAAGAATTTTATAGAATTCAGTGTGTATATCTTGATTCAAGATAAAAACAAGACAAGTTGTGACACTAAGTTCAAGAAAGATTAAAAGCAGTTTTAGAAATTACTCGAAACAAGTTGATTCGCATTAAAAGTAGGTTGAAATAATCTCACTTTGCATCACTTTTTTCACTTGATTAAAGAAAAATCAAACTCTAATTACACAAATTATAGATTTTTGCAGTGCTCTCATGATTTCAGGCTCTATTTTCTTGAAAAGTGTAGGATTTTGATTAAAAAAAAACATGCGTTCATTTTAGAAAATACTTGAAACAAGTTGATTTGCATCAAAAACAAGTTGAAATAATCTCACTTCACATCACTTTTCTACTTGTTTTAAGAAAAATCAAACTCTAAAGACAAAAATAAAGACAAAAAGTTTTTGCAATTTTGCAAAAAGAAAAAAAAAAAAAATCTTAGTATTTATTGTACAACTGTGTATTTAAGCTAACAAGGTGCAAAAGCAATTTTTCATGTCAAAACTCACTGTGAATCCTCCCCATTGGCCAGCAGGCTCATTACACGCCGCCCTGCTTTGCTTTGGGAAAGCGTTTGTCTTGATTACGCTCGGCTTCCTCGCCTCCTGCACACTCGCTCTAATTAAAGATGCTCCACTACGATTAGTAGCATTCCATTATTTACTGAGAACCACCACAGTATGAAATTAACATTTTTTTGTAATGGGTAAGGAAAAAAACAAATAACATGATAAATGTACAAACTGGGAATATTATAATTAGTAGAAGTTATAAATATGGTAAGAATATGAAGATAAATATGACAATTAAAACTAGAGGGAAGTGCCATAACAGTAGCTTTAAATACAGACTTGATCTCACATACAGAGCTTTGTTAGGAAATGATCCATCATGTGGTCATGTGATAAACTTATTTATTTTAAAAGGTTATTGTCTCTCAGCTAAATATCACAGCTTTCATCTTGTTTTTGATGGAAAACAAGAAGTCTAGCAGTGATATTTCACATGAATATCTTCACATTTACACTTTTTGTCAGGTTTATTTGCATATTTGTATTACTGCACTGTACATGGGACAGTCCATAGATGGAAATGTGATTTCATTCTAACATCAAAGTGCGTGTGAACAACACAACTGTCTCGCTCTCAGCTCTGTTTTCAGGACTTAATTGAAGACGAAGCCTTGAATTTCTCCCGTTGTCTCTAACTTTTAGGAGCATTTAGCCTGTTATTAAACTTTCTAATTGGCTCAGGCAATTACAGCAGCAGAGTTGGCTTTTCTCACATCTACAGCCCTGAGCTTTCATACACAGAGGAGTTTCCAGGCATTAAAATATGATCTGTAATGTTGGCTCAAAGAGAAATAGACATAATGAGAATAATGATCACACACAGTGCACTGGGGTATACAATACATGTTCCAAAAAAGCCAAACTGTCTTTTCCCATGAGCATCATTTACTTGGGATTCGCTTTATTACAAAAGTAAACAAGAGACAATGGAAGAAAACTGCCCATTGGTACATTCACACATCTACATTTAAAAAAAAAAAAACTTGACAAAAATTACAAAAATGTTGCATAGACTTACTCTTACATAGACATACTTTATTATGACAATATTGTTTATGTTAGTTTTGAACAGTGGGTGGGCAATTGATTGTAATATGTATATTGCAACAGTGCTGATTGTATTACAAACAATTTTTTTCATTATTGTTTTTATTTAATTATACATTTTGCCTCATATTCATCTATATATGTACATCATACACCCTTTCAATTGATTTTTTATTGAGATTATTAGCACTTTTGTTATACATATTAACATGAAATTATTACTTTTTTCTTAACTTTTATTGTGGCCAACTTTTTATTATTTTTTTATTTGCTTTACACCGTTCACATTGAACAGTGCAAACGACCGATTGACAATTGCAGAAGAAAAGAAATAGAAAGAAAATTATAAAGAAGACATAGCATACAATTCATCCACCCACACAGTTCAACCATTGCTGGATTGTAATTCATAAACACTCAGCTGACAGTTTATACACCGACTGTACTTACATACAGAATTTGACAAAATCCATCTAAATGTAGGATTTAATTAAATCAGCAGCTGTCTTGATGGCAGCACTTGCTTCATCCTTGAGAGCTTTTATAAATGCAATCAATGTTTCTAACACTAAAAGATTGTGAAAAGAGTACATCCACCATTTGATATATAAACTATGCAGGGTTTTCCATCTTACAATAAGTAAAGTTACACTGGTGACAGCTAATGGGGATACAAATAATACACAAAAGTGCAAAAAATATTCATTTTCATTGTTGTATATGAACAATAAAGCAGAAGTGAAACTTTATATGAGTAAAGAAAGTGGTGTCCATGTTTAAAGAGTAACTGCACCCAGTCTAATAATCCTGATTAGGGAAAACATTGTTTTTTCCGAACCCTATGTAGCCGTGATGTAGCGTTGCATTACAGTACTCAGGTACATCGCTACAACACCCCAAAATCTACAGCAGAGTCACTCTTACGTACTGTCTCTGAAGTTTTTCCATCCTGCCAAATTTTTGGGTAAGAAGCCAATCATGTATTCCTAGAAATTATGTTTATATACGATTAAATTGTTTTCCAAATTGCATTGTGTTGGCAAATGTAAACGCTTCGTGGATTATGTTCACAGGAAACTCTATATTTATATATCGCTCTGGAGTCCAGGGAGGAGACTGAGGTGGATGGAGGTCTCTGACACCACAGACCCGGGGTCGCATCCTGACTCCTACGTATGTTCAGGTTTAGGCAACAAAAGCACTTTGGTTAAGGTTCGTGAAAGATCGTGATTTTGCTTAAACGCATAACATGTAATTTCAGTCTCTCAAACAAAACAATAACAAAAGACAGAGTTTGATGACGTTAAGTAGCGTGGGATCATGGGAGTTGTTGTCTTCACTGGTAAACAATCAGCTTCTCCCGTTTGGGATTACTTCAGTATTCGTCGTTCAGGATGTTTTTAGTGGGTGCCGAATTATCCGCAGAAGTCTCTTCCTCTCTAAAACAAACAAACCCAGTGATTAAAACAGGTAAAAACACTGAAAGTCAGTGTTTCACAGGACGTGTGGGAGCGGCTGCTAGCAGAGCTGCTGCTAACGTTTGCTCTGCTTGTTGCTCCGATAACTTAAGATCCAGACGTCCAATGACTAAAATCCTTCATCCTGTTAAAAGATATAGTTATAAACGACCAAGATTCAAAAAGTTTATCATAAAAATGTCTTAATGGCTTAAAACTGAATAAAAGTCCATTTATGACATCATTGTGGTGGACAACCACAATGCTGACGCTTGCATCTTGTGCGTGTATACTGTTTGGTAGAGGGGGGATGACGTCATTGACAGGTGACCAAATGAAACGGTCCGTTACCTTGATTAAAATTGCTGATTTCTCTGGGTTTGAAAATTGTTGGAAACATTTGGTATAATGTAAGTACACACTCAACAAAATATATAACATAGGTCTAGTTGTTTTTAGACATTTTAATGTGGAATAGTTACATATTATATAGCTTTAAATGTTAATAAGCATGTTGTGCTTCAGGTCACTGCAGACTTGTTCTGTTCTTCTATTAAACCAAGATAAAAGCTGCCAGTGCTGAAACATAACTATAAAAAGTTGAATATTGCTGTAGTTTCTACCAGCAGATATTGTTCTGCAAGATCAGATATTTGGGTGAGAAACAAAAGAACTCTGAACATTTCACTCATACATTCAGTATCAACATTTGTGCATCTTGCCAAATAATAATTAATTAACAATATTTTCTTAATATATTGAGAGAAAATATAATTCTGCCAGCATTACCTTTCTAACAAACAGAGCCTATTTGCTGTTGCATAATAATAATGCTTTTCTTAATCAAACCCTCATCAGAACAAACTGACTCTGTAACTCTTAAAGACTCTCTATGTCAGCATGTATTCAAGAGTGAGAGCTGGAAACTGACCTCCTGTATGGGTGAAGCACTCTATAACCTTTGACATTTAATGCAAAGTGAATGGAAATCCAATACAAACTAAATAGAAAATATGATTAGTGGTGTGGAACATAGCCAGCTCATCAAATATGCATCACAGTCATACATTTTTAATGGCAACAACAGTTTACTGTAACGTATAACAACAAATCTGGGAAGAGGGATGAAGGTTCAACGTCTACATATATAGATATGATGTTAAATCTTTTACATCCTGTCAGGAGCTGATGTACAACCTGTACATGAGGTGTTTTATTACAAAAACAGATGCCCACTATCTGAAGTAAATCTCATTATTTTTACAAAGTGACTGATAGCAAGACATTAAAGCAACTTTTTAGAGGATTAAAACTGCAGCATCCTTACTTTGTTTATGAAAGGTGCATCATTTGAACATCAATTAATCATTGCTTAGATAATTTTGAGACATCCGTAAACAAATTTATCCGACAAAACAGTGAGATAAATGCATTTTAAAGTGCTTATACTTGTTTTCAACTAGTCCACATGCACATTGCTAGCTACTCCACACATACTGTGTTGTTTGGGAGCGCTGGTTTAACAATCCTCACAAATAAAGTGTACATGGTATAGTAGATGGTGCGGGTGGTGAAGAAAGGTCAGCAGCAGACTCTGAGAAACTTACACTAACGTTGGAGTAAAACTAATAAAGCATGTCCACTTTTACCTGCATTTATCTCAGCATTAACCATATAGTAACCACCTTGAGTAACGCCAGGTTTGGTGATATTCTGAAGATATTCTCTTTGTCAACCGGGGATGACCTGCTCGTTGATATACTTTTAAAATCTCCACATACACACAACGTATGCAGGCAAGCAATGTGACCAATTTAGAGCCACCAGGTCAGATTTTGGGGGAAAATGTTTACAGCACAAAACAAGAAGAGCTCTTCCTCATCAAACAGAGCAATACTTTTGTACAAATATCACACCAAAGGAAAATTAGGTCACTTCAGAACTCTAAATTATAAAAGGTATGTGATTAAGTTTTCCCCTCTGAATGTGTATTTACAAGTTCCCCAAATTAAATGACAAAATACATAATTTGCAGTATAACTGCCCTCCAGAATGAGGGCTCTCCTCCCATCTGACACCTCTATCGGAGGGAAGACATCATTTGTCAGTGCCTTCAAAGACTGTTACAAATCAAAAAGGTTTGATACAGTTCAGGGACAAAAAAACAACTTGGTTGGGGTGAAGGATAGATGGTACTTGGTTTAGGAACAATCATGGTCAAAGTTAAAGAAACCGAAGTTGACGGTATATCAGTAGGAAAAACCTCTTCCCCTGGGGGACTTTTAGACTTTACAACAATGTCACACTTCTTTGTTTCCTTCTTTATTCCCGACTGACAAGAGTCATAATTCCTTCAGCTGCCACTGGGGCTTTGTCACTTTAACGTAATGTTATTTAGGGTATTTGCTGAAACAACTGTCATTTTTTTCTTTGGAGGACAGTCTTGAATTGACGTTTCATCTTATCCAGGCTGACGTAGAGTTCATGTATGTTGTTTTCTTTTCTTTTTTGTGAATCTGCCTCGATCTCGTTCATGTTTGTCACTTTTTTTTTGTGGCTATTTTTCAGCTGTCATTTTTCACACATATAAAAAGGTGATGTTCATATTCTTAATTTCGCCTACGAAGCTCAGATTGGTTGTTTTTTCACCCAGGACCACCTGTCTGAATTGCTGGAAAAATAATCAGAGATGTGTCCGGTGAATCAGAGCTAGACCAGCTATCACCAAAATAAGATTTATTCACAAGTTGTGCTGTCAGCAGAGAGTTAAATAAGCATATCGGGGCACATTTTAATATAAAAACTGACAAACTAAATTGTACACTTCATAAAATGATAGGAAAAGGAACAATATCTATCTGTGCAGCTTTTTTTTCTACCTGTCAACTTCTTTTCTTCCTTCTCTAACCCCCCCCACCCACCTCCCCCCTTCCTTTTTTTTAAGTGGATTTGTCAGGTGAAATCAAAAAAGCAGACACAGCTTTTTTTTTTTATGGAACAAACAGCAGCTGGTTCCTGAAGGGGTCAAATGTTTGAGCTCAACACGACTGAACCAGTGAATCCTTTATAAAAAAAATCAACATGTCCTGTCAAAAACATCTTTCATCCAAAACACTAAACCCCTGCTGTGAGACGCTCTGAATAACAGCAACAGAAGAGAAATGCCTCAAATGTAAAAAGCTCAAACCAAACGCCTGCAATATCTTCGCCTCGAGCAAATTTGCATTCTGATCAAGAAACGTCTTTGAATGTGGGAGGCATTGGCAAACATCCTGGTTTATGAACTGTCTGTCAGCCGCTGTGCTGTGATGCTCCATATGAAGCAGCACATACTTGCTATAGCAGGAAAGAGAAGAAGAGAGGGAGGTAGAGAGGGAGGGAGTGCATTTAAATGTGAAACCGTTTACTGCTAGAGAGAGAAACAAAGGAGGGAAAATAGATCGTGTATTTAAATGTACCGCCTCTGGTGAAGCAGTAATAAAGTGAAGCTGCGGCATTGGTGAGAAAGAGCATTTCCAGCTCCGCAGCCTTCAGTTTCTCAGCGTTATCAGCATCAGCAAGAGTTTCTGCTCGGAGCCCAAGGAGCAGACGCCGGGGGAAAACTTCAAAACTGAGCTGCTGGCAGTCTGGTGACAGCAGAGATTTTATATGATCTGATAGGAAGTGCTGTAGCCTGGTTTTCAGATAAAGGGACATTCTGCGAAGCTGAACGATGAACCAAACTGCGTCCGTCTCTCATCAGATTGAGTGTCAACCAGCCAAAGATGTCAAGGTAGGATGCTCATAGTTTTTTTTTACATCCTCTCTTTCAGAATAATTCACGCACCATTCTCCTACTGACAGCATGTGAAAAAAGCATATTAATACCAAACAGCTGCCAAAGTTTTCAGCAGTATGTGGCTTTATTTAAACTTTGCCACTCTCCCATGCAACCGATGCTGCTCTGTGTCTTCAACCGACAGCACATCAACAGAAAGTCTATGATGCTACATAGCATACAAATCAAGTGCTTCACAAGACATTTATAATGATACAGAAAGTAAAAATACACCCATTGCTTGAACTGCAACATGAGCATGTCAAAACCCTTTCTACAGTAGTTTTCCTTCTCAAACTGTCCTCTAATTATGTGTTAGCACTTGCCGCACAGTGTCCCTGATTACATAGGCAATTATCCTTTCTGCACTTACTGTTTGCCTTAAATGTTCTCGGTGAAGACTGGATAAGAGTGTTAAATTAATTTGAAAGTAAAAATGTCCGACAGCCTGTTAAAAGCTTAAAGAATCTGTGTTTGACTTTCTTTGTGGGATTGTTTGACACATAAAAGAAGCAAAGATCAGCCTGATATTTGGCATTTTAGAGTCAATATACTTCTTCTCCGTCAGTACTGAAATCCAGCAGTAAAAATGCGATTTGTATTGATTTTTATGTTTTATGTTTTTCTTTTTAGGGACAGAAATGTTTTAACCCCTGTGCTTTGTTGACACTGACTTTACTTCCTCATTGCTTGGCTGCTGTTTGTGTAATTATATTAATTGCAATATCAACCAATCTTTCCTCAGATCTCATTAAAACTCAATATGTAGGAAAGTAGTGTAGTAGTAAAATATGGAAATGACTATGAAGTATTGTTATTGCGCCAAATAAGGATATGTGTCATGTTTTATAGATTAAATATATATTACTTTTGTTTGCCAAAAAGTCATTCACAGACAAAGAATGTTATGTTACACAATGATGTTACTTACATTTGGGGTAAAGTAGACCATAGAAAGGCCAAATTGTAGATATTGATGATTAAGTCTTGTCAAAAGGTGTTTAGACTCTACAGGGAGATTTTGTAATCAAAAGACATCAGTCCTGAGCAGCAGCAGCAAGACGAATCCCCTCATGGAGTCCAGACACTGGTGATGGTGGCTGATGACTTCGGCTGAGACTGATGAGGCTGATGAGATAGATGAAGTGATGAATCTGTGAAGACTGGGGAGGTGGTGGGTTGATTATAATGGCAGCATGAAGGCACTAAAGGCAGAGAGGGAGAAAACATATTTAAAAAGACAGGTGCCAAGTTGATAGGCCGACGATGACGGCATGTTACCGCGCCACTGGTTGGATGTGACCAGCTGATGTGAACAGCTGAGGTCTCAGTTGACAGCTGGGCAATGACAGCAAGGAAATTATGAGTGGGCATGCGTGAGGGATGGGAATGAGAAATAAAACTACAGACCTGAGCATGCAAACGATTGTCTTCCTGACTGAACTTTCACTAAAGCTCCATAAATGCAAATTAGGGATAAAGGAGCAGTAATGCTGTCAACAACAACCACAGAGCTTTCACTGTATTTAACCTTTACATATTGTTCAGAACAACACCCAAAACATCTTTATTTTAGCCTTAAATTTTATGATTTTTCCTAAAGTGACCAAGAATATACAAAAAAGGAAATATTTAAACTTTTTTGGAAAAAAATTTGTGCAGTCGATACCAAGCGCCAACCTCTGGGGCTGTAAAATGAAGCCAATGAAGAAGTGCCAAACACTGCAGTTCCTTGAATGGCCAATTGAGGCTCCAAAAGCGAGTCAATCCCCATAGACCCCCATGTTAAAATGCCCAACTTTACAGCAGAAATAAACTTACAGCCTGGCACAAAAAACGGTTTTGGTCTCTGTAGCCAATTTTTCCTTTCATGACAACTGTACAGGGGATGAATTTTTTTATAACTCACCCGTTTAAATTTTATTGAGCCATAAAGTTATGCGTAATGAAGGACATGGCTGCTTTGAGTGACAGGTCCACCAGCCGCTAGGTGGCTTGTTTCAGCCATTCGGCCCGCCTCTTTGACCATTTTAGATTGGCTGGGAGTTAGGCAGAGTCACGCACTGCCAAGATGGCGAGGGCCGGCGCGGTTCACTTTGAGCTTCAAAACCGCTCTTTAGAAACCAATGGGTGACGTCACGGTGACTACGTCCATATTTTTATACAGTCTATGATCAATACACATCTTTGCACATACTGTAGGGGATTAAATTTGACGTGTATTTATTCAAAAATTCATTCTTCACATTCAGTAACATTCACTGAAATCATGTTTTTGTCCATAAACATATAGCATAAAACCTGATTACTGATGAGGTATTTATGAATTAAAAATATATGTGTAGTTCAGAAGTTTGGCATAGAGACTAATTATGAGTCTGAATATGAACAGTAAGGGTTAATCATGGCATAGACCTACAGCATCAAGGTGATAAAACAATGGACAGGGTTAGAAACCACTGGGTCACATTTGGTTTTTCACCATTTTATCCAATATGATGATCCTATACAGCAATCTAAACTCTGATTGAAAGATTAAACACCTCTATAGGCTAAAATAAAGCTCTGCAAAGGTTAAAAAACAACAGTTTAGTAGAAATCAGTGTCTTAAACTGCATATTCTGGTTTGTTTGACAAATCCAGCACTGTCTTCTACTGGTTTCCAACGGTTACATCCTTACATATGCTGCTTTATCTAAAACTGGGCATGAGAACATAGCAGCACAATAATTAAGACAAAGAGAATCAAAGTACGGTGAATATTTCAAACTGGAGCCTCTATAGTGATACTGAATGATCAAAGTGCAGTAATGTTTCATTCCAACCTCCTCATGTCGCAGTAAAATACAAGACAGAGACACGGTGACAGCAGTGAGTAGAATAAAGGCTTCAGCATTAAAGAGCTTCATTATTGCTCACAGTTTATGCAAAGCGGTTCTTAGCTGCGAGCAGATCCCTCAGACAGGGAGACGAACAGCCAAAGCATAATCCCGTACAATCCTGTGCTGCTGTCGGCCCACAGCAGCAGCAGGGTGGGAATAATCTGGCAGGAGGGAGCTTCGATAAGAGCAAGAACTCGTGCAAAGAAAACACTGCATTACACTTTGAAAAAGCCATTTTTCAAGTATAGCCTCATGTACTTGATGTTTCTTATATTATTATTATTGTTATACAATGACCAACATGAATGTTTTTGTTTGATCCAGGCACTTTTAAAGTTTCAAAGAAAGAGATCCCTTCATTTCACAGAGAAGACTTGAGGTTTTCACATGACACCGGCGATATATAAAATGAACCGACATGCTTTGTTGTGTTTCATTTGCATTATTTAGTTTTAATTGTGTCATAAATCATCGCTCAGTAATCCACCCTCATGTGCCGCCTGGTTTTAGCTGCTTCATAAATAAGCCTCTGGAGATACAGGAGCTGTAGACACCAACAGTCACCCACCACAAAGCTGCTGATGGTAACAGAGAGATGCAGCTCTTTGCTTTCTTTTTTTGTGTGGATTGTATTAGTGTGAAAGTGAGCCTCTTTGTTGATATTGGAGATATAAAGGCAAAACTGAAAATATGTGTTTTTTAATCAGCAAATTACCAGCATTTTGTGCAGGAATTCAATAACTATGAATCTGATTGTGTTTGTGCTGAAACGTTACAACACAGCATTGTCATGGTGGAAAATGAATTAGCCCATTATGAGACAACAAATCTCCACTCAAACAGAATATTGTTCACGGGGTTGTCAGCTTCCTAAACTCATTTAATTGCAGATTTTCTACCGATTTTACAATTTTAATATCACATCTTTCACAATGTGCCACTATTGGTAGAACCACTTTGTGTACAAACAGGTATTGAAAGGTTGTCAAAATCAATAATGGAGAAAGAAGCTAAAATTACGTTTGCCTTCCTCACTCGACAGTTTATTTAGATCTTCTCAGGTCCTTGAAATCCACTGGATTTATGCTGTTACAGTCATTTTCAGATATAGAACTAATTTGCATAACTTTTTATTAGTAATATACTTTTTTGCTAGTGGTATTTTTCGGCATTTTCGCCTTCAATTTGTAAATTTGATCCCCCTAAAACATCAAGCACTCACCATTTTCCCACATTTCTTCTGCTGAAAAGAATATTATTGTCCTCACTGTCTATTAAATGAGCACAATTTTTAAAAAAAAGGGGATTAAAAAGCATTTATAAGGGATATAAAAGCTGCCTGGCAGAGCAGCTGTGGTGACCACATCAGTTCATAAACTCTAACAAAACAGCGTCACAGCATGTCACTCTCATCTAGGGAGGCAATGATTATAGATATTATAGATATTATAGATTATAGTCTGAGGAAAAATCACCCTTTCACGTGTTGTGGGAATTGTTTGTGCAATAAAGGTGAAACCACAAGGAGCAAGTTGTCTTTCAAGAGTATTTATTGCAATAATCAGAATTCACAAATGGACCTCCAGCTTGTACATACATTTCTTCATCCTCAGACACTAACTGTTGTCTTTTAATTAATACACAGTTGCCCCTTTGTTCATTCATAGCACTATCTATATTTTTTCCCCGGTGGTTTCCTCCTCTGCCTCTGTCTGCTGAGGATGAAGAGTTGAAGGCCGAATCACAGCTTCGCTTTTTGATAATGTTTCCACACCTGCTGAGAACCAGCAGTTGAGGAGCTTCTCACACGAGGACTAAACAAAGGAAAAGTGTTATACTGTGCACATAATCAAAAGACAATAAAACCTGAGAGTATACATTTACATTACACACAGTTTCATCATTATCATGCAGACTTTTATTTCACATCTGCATTTTTAATAAGAGGTTTTATTGTATTTTTCCCCCACAACATTTTTTGCTTTGCTTATTATTAATATAAGATTAAATAATATGAAATTAAGATGAACTTTAATGATCCTCTAGGAGAAAATATCACTAATGTAGGTCATAAACTGAAGTGTTATTATCATCAACTGTGATCCATGCCTAATTCTTAATTCATTTTTAATAATCTATTTTAATATTTAATTTAATTTTATATGAGGCTTGGGAAAATTCTGTCTATTATTGTTATTTATTTATTGATTTTGCAGTTTTAGTGAAAATGAAGGAAAGAAATTAAGAACATCTCTTATGCAGGTGTTATTAATTACTGAAATGCAGTAAATTAGATCCCACAGTGCTGGAAGTCTACAAGATCCTAATGTTAAGTCTTTTACACCTGGTTTATTTACCCACCGTAGCCATGTGTTTACTCAGCACAGATGGGAGGAATGATTGCTCTGAAACTCTTGAGAGGATGACATGGTGAGTGTTAATTTATAAACAGTGCAACGCTCCTTTTCCTGCTTTGCTGCTGTTGGTTTAAATTGCACTGAAAGCCCGACTCTTAACTCAACGCTACTTTTTTGATTGTAAGTGGCACGTTTATATTTATTTCCGTACCAATGTTTCATTAAGTAACCTGCCACTAAAGTAATGATATTTTAAACTTAGCTATTACTTAGTGTATTACCTTCAGTTAAGCAGTATAGCTGGATCCCTTCCAAGCATGTAGGAGAACCTACGGTGGCCGTGAAACTCACAAAAATTGCAAAAGGTCCTCTCTAGAGTCAGTGTTTGGTTTGTCTGTTCTGGGCTACTGTAGAAACATGGCAGTGCAACATGGCGGGCTCCACGGAAGAGGACCCGCTCCCTTTGTATATATAAAGGGCTCATTTTATGGTAAAAATATATTCCATTTCTGCCGTATCTGCTCCACTAGATGCTACTAAATTCTGCACACTGCAACTTTAACTTCGAGGTGTTAAATCCAACACTTCAACGTTGGGTCCCTCAGCCGTTGCCAGAAAACTTGTCTGCTTTAGCTAATGTAGTTTCCCTCAAACACAAACGAGGGGAGTCGCTCTTGTGACAGCATGTGTAACTTGTTGCAGCGCAACATTTTAAGCAGGTTGCACCTATGAACATTTTTTTTAACATAATTTTCTTACAGTAGTTGTTCATAGAAAAATAAAGTACCATAATGTCCATTTTCTGAGAGTGGGAGCAAAAAACTTAGTGTAGTTGAGCCTTTACGGTTGTAAAACCATGATGTTTTAAAACGTGATTAATAGTGAAATTGGTTAATTGCTGCATCTCTGCAGTCTCAAATCAAAAGTTGCTTTCCTGCAGGCGTGAAATCTAAACATTGCCAAAGCAAAAATGACAAATACTGATCACTAAAACTGATTACATCCTCCAGAACAGTGGCATGGTAGTAGATATTTTGCTCGCTGTTTTTGACTCCATGACTATAGACGGGCCACCAGTCCCTCCAGCGTCTCCCTCCAGGTTTTCTATTCCAGGTTTTCCTTTGTTCCCCTCCTTCTTTTGATCTCTTCTTTTATAGGTGCTGATTACAGGTCAGTATTTTGAAAGATGTCTGGCCGCGATACTACTTTTTTCGGGTGTCATTTCTAACAGGACTGCACCTAAATCTTTCTTGTTGTTGAGTCGTGAACAAAGTCCATGCTGTCAGGCGGGTTCCACATGGTCAGACTGGATCGCATTTCTCTTCTGTATTGTTGTCGTTTTTATGACAAAGTCAATGATGAACAGACACAACAGTGGAGAGAACGGACACCTCTGTCTGACTGCTCGAATCCTTTTGTCAGCCGTGAACAAACTGGCTTGTCATACCTTCGTATGAGCTCATAATAAGGTTTCTTTTGGTTTTGCAGCTGCATCTAAGGAACCGGGTTTCACTCGGTTTGATGACTTTTCATAGTCGACAAAATGTTCTGTCTTTTTCTGTGATTGTTTGCTCTGCTGAATCTGCATGTTGGTTTCTCAGTCTAAGCTCCTTTCTTTAAAAAGCTCTACCCCCCTTCACTGACGGCAATTTCCCTCTGCAATTTTTATATCCACTGTAAGTCAATTTGATCACCGATTTGAACTAATTTGCTTGTAAAGTGCAGACAGAGGGAGGCCAGAAATGTGGCTTTTGCTACTTCAAGAGCCGTAACTCAGGTGAGAATTCCTATATGCTTGAGGGCTTATTATATATATATATTAATTTCAAGATTTTATATGAGATATGAGGCCATAAATGTAGTTTGACTGTGGGCTTGATTAACTGTTATGTCCAGATGCTTGATTGTAGGGAATAAATTTTACACTCAGTCCTTGAAAAAGTTAGTAAGACTGACTTTATGAATGTGTTCTACATGTGAAGGTCAGGTTTTCTATTATTCTGTCCCCTACAACCCTCACAGTATTATGTCACAATAGCATAAAATATAGATTTATAACATAAATTTAATCCCATTTCCTATCCTATATTTTCATTTTGTTCATTTTATTCTGAGTTTATCATGGTTTGCTATTTGATAATCATTACTCTTCCTCTCTGTCTCCTCTTTTTTTTTTTTTTTTTTGATGCTGCAATGATCAAGCCGGTTGTTGCTAAGTAACTTGTTATTCCAGGAAATTGTTATCATATATATATCAGTCAAATCCTATTTGCACGAGGTCAGAAGAGTGGGAGTGTGTTCATACGCCGCAGTTTGCAGTGAGTCACTTTTAAGAGCGCCGAGGACATTCTCATCCTCTAAAGCTTTTCTTCTTACATCTTTAAAATCGGCCTTGACATCTCGGTGATCTGTTAACATCGTAGATTGTGCGTTGAAGCTTCTTTCTTTCTTTTTTTTTTGTCAGTTCACAATGAAACGACCAAAAACTGTTTTTTGAAAAGTCTGACCTTGAACCGCAGCAACAAGACTGTCAGATTTTATGTGTGTGTGGGAACTGACGGATCTGTTGGAGGAAAATGACAACACAAGCTCTCTTATATGCATCTACAATCCACTGTGTGCCCTCATGTGCTCTTAAACAACTGGCACTGGATGATACTATCTGCTCATTTTCAATAGCCGATGTTTAATTTTTAACTGGGAGTGAGAAATTAAATGACAAAATTGAACAAAAAGCCAGAATAATCCTTATACAGAGAGAAATTATATGATTATAATCCAACATTACCCAGAAATTAATGACATTAACTGTTTTAATTATGTTTCCATTCTACTTAGAAGGATTAACATGATATTAAGACTCATCAGTTTGGTGATAATGAACTCCACGGCTCCAATTTCCCCTCACAAGCAGCTCAAATCAATTAAAAAAGCTGTTTTAATGTTTACTTACTGACAACATGAGCAGTAACGAGCACATTCAAGGCAGCTGTTGAAGTTTAAAGTGCTTTTGCAATGTGGAAAAAAATAGTTTCCCAACATTTATGTCTGTATCTGAGGCTTTAAATGAAAAATGTGAAAGAGTGAAGCTGTTTTTTTTTTTTGTTCCAAGCAGCAACTCAGGACCTGCGCTGAGCTGAACTCCCAACCCTAAAACCTGTGAAAGCGAACAGATTGGCATCATGACGGGGTTCAGCAGCATGTGCGGTTCACAATCACAGTCAAAAAAACAAAAAAAAAAATCACTGAATATCAACATTAGCCACAGCCATCTGTTACCGTGGAGATGGACATGGAGTAAAAAAGCGGGGCCTGCTCATTAGCATGTGAGCGGTGGAGGAAGATGACTAATCTCGTCTCAGCCGTCCTCATCATCACTGAGTTTACTGTGCTGGAGATGCTCAGAAACCTCTGATAAGCATGTTAGCCTCTGAGTGTTGATATGCTTCACTAGCTAATTTTTACTCCTCCTACTCACTCAATAAAAATGTGGCTAAACTTGTATCACACCACACATTTAGCTCTTTAAAGAACACTTCATAAAAGGCGAAAAGGAGCAGTTTGCTACTTTATAGATTTAAAAAACAAAGGATTTGTTGTTTAGAAATCCTAAAAGCAAAACAGCTCATACTGTGATCATGTTTGGCAAAGCTTGAGCTGAACTTAATGTTCACTGTTGCTTGTTAACATTCGTCCCTGTTCTGATGCAACTCTCTCTTCACTCTGCTGCCACTTCTACTACTGCGACAGGTGTTATAGCTGATGCTATGACAACTAGAGAAGACTCAGCGATAGCGGGACACTGTAACAAGTATTCACACACACACAGCAATCATGTTTGTACATGCTTAACTTATTAATGTCAAATTTTTGAAAGGAATTGATTCATGTTTAACAGTTATAGACTCTCAAACCCAACAAGACTCTCTTTTTGCTTCAAAACACATATTAAAACATTATCAAGACAATTTTAATTAGGCTATTTAAGTAAATATAATGTGTTTCCTATTACAAATGTAAAAATGTAGTCAGCTGACTCTATAGCATTTATACAGGCAACTTCTACTACAGCAGCTCTATTGTTACCACTACAAGTCCCATTAACCTCCTGCTGCTACTGAGTTTATTTATATGACGTGTTTAGTTCACAAGAGCAGTTCAAAGTACTTTACTTAAGGCATTAAAACGTTAAGAAGAAGAGAAAAAAAACAACATAAAAAGTTTAAAATGTCAATTAAAAGAATAGAAACATTTCTAAATGGACATTAAAACTAGAAACTAGACAGGAAATGCACAGAGATAAGTTAATACCACTAATACACAAGGCACATCATGTATAGTTCATTTCATAAACAAGAGCAATTTAAAGTGCTTTATTTAATTCATAAAAACATTAAAATGCCAATTCAAAGAATAGAAACCATTCTAAATGGTTTTTAATTAAATACATGATAAGTAATAGATTAGAAATACAATTTCAGAGCAGTAATAAGTTGTAAGTTGCCCCGAATGTCTGTGTAAGTCTTATTATATTTTTTCCTCAAGACAGGTCAGTAGGTAAAAATACAGGACCTGCTTTAAGGCAATTATAATTTAAGTTGAAATTGCTGCTCAGTTAATTAAATTACCAAAAAATCATTTGACACATAATGAATCTGCAGCTTTTAAAGCGTCTGAGGCTGCAGGGTAGTTTGTCTGTTTCATCCAGCTCTGAGCTGACGAAAGGCACGAAGTGACTGCATTTATTAATAATTAAATCAAAGCATAAAGGAGAATATGAATAAATGCACGTCTAGTTTTTGTCACTAGAGGGCAGTTTCACACAAGAACGCTCTGCTCTGCTGTCTTGTGGATGGATTTCTACTGACATCATGTGATGTAATGTGAAATCAGAGAGGCTGCTGACCTCCAGTCGTTTTATCAGACTGTAATCATTAAAAAATCTGAAGAATGAATATAAAGGTTTTCCTTTTCAACCGTTCAAATACTTTATTTGATGATTTTATCTAAATTCCCTTTGACTTTATTCATATCTGTATTATGTAAATGTCGTAACATGCAAATAAGCAGGCTGAGCTCAGTTATCCAACAAATCCAAGGACTCATTCAACATAAAACCATCAAATAAAGCTTTGATTTTTAAACCCACAGAGCCTGACATCCACCTGCATTCATCACAGCGACCTGCTTAAACGCATCAGCTGCTTTTTTTTTTTAAATTACCTTGCCCTTGTTGCACAAGCTGGTGTTTACTCTGATGTGTTTTATTTTTGGGCCAGTGAGTCAGACTGTGGCTCACACAGCACCAAGTACCAGGAGGAATCATCTCAGGTTAGACTGCTCTGAAATATAATTACACAAACCAAGGTCAGCGCTGCGAAACTGGGCAATATATACACAGGGTGATCGCTGGATGAGTGGATGTGCACAAATGAAACGTCTAGCAGCTCCAGGGATATGAGAGTGTTGTGACAGTTGTCTACATTGATCTCTACAGCTGCAGGATTCGAGTAACTTTCATCTTTTAATCTTTTTAATTAACATGAAGGATCCACTTTGAATTTTATATTAAATTTTCATCCTGGGTAATTTCTCTAAGCCACTTATTGTTATATAAAAAAAGAGGAAAAAGTTCTTAAATTGAAAGCTTTCACTCTAAAATACTATACATCCATTTTCCAAGTGTTCTTAAATTCATGTTTAACCCATAAGAAGCCATGATGACACAGGTCATCAACCCTTTCAATGTTCTGGAAACTTCCTCATACAGCTTTTATCCTTGATTTTAACTCATGAAGTCCCTGAGTGACATCTACTGAACATCCTGGTGCAGTCATGTGACCATGTGTGAATCTGTGTATCCATGACATCACTTCCAAAATGGCGGCATGCCATGAGACAGAAGTAGCTAATTTTTAAAAAGCTTGTTTTTTGTTACTAAAGGAAAGTTTCAACACATTTAACATTTCTGATGCTTTAATAAGACGTCATGTATTACATTTAGTCTGTTCTGACCACATTTCTTGAGCAAATTGATATAAAACAAGTTATGACATATATGTTACATTACAGAAATGTGTTCCTCGTGGTCCATTTGGTCTGTTTTATATTCCCCATAATTTTCCTTTAAGGAGACATGGGTCCGGGTTCTTATGGGTTAAAGCCCAACACCTCTCAAAAACATGTTTTTCTTCTGGTTGGATGTTTGAGCTTCACTGTGCAGAGTTTGACACTAGAAATCGGTTTTCATGTTCATCTGCTGAAAGTGGGAAGTTTCTCTTATTTTAAAGCATGATTGAACCAGTTTGGAAGCCAATCGTGGTCCAGTATGCATCTTACACAAGTGTGATGTGGAAACTTGAAGCCTCCAGTGCACAAACACTTTAAAAACAGACTTTACAGTGAATTAGGAGACATCTTGTGTCCAGCAGTTAAACTTATAAAGTAAAATATATTTGCATATTCATAGATTCTGGATTTTTTAATGAGGGAGAATAAGACGGTGCCATTTTTAGGATTTTAACGAGGTAATTATAATTTTTTTGTGTGCAGAGACCATATCAGACACATTATTGTTCCAAGCAGAGTATTTTTATATGTCTTAATACATGTCTGCAGGGGATCTTTAATATTTCAAAACCTGAAATGACTCGCTCCTACAAAGCTTCACACTGTTCAGGTATTGGCAACAGGCAGGAGTACCAAATGCACACAGCATGTTGGAATAAAGGAACTTCACTGAAATCATGGCATTAATAGGCTGATGGTTGGCAACAAAAAGGGCAAAAAAAAAGTTTTTTTTGTTTTTCCAGACAGTAATTATGAGCAGCCGAGTCAGAGAAACCTTTTAAAAGTTTGTTTCTTTAGTTGTAGTTCCAAGTTGAGCACATCAGAACTTCTTTCTACAGCGTTGAAGGCAGTTTCTCTACATCTAAATGAAATACAGTATTAGCAGCTGATTCACTAAACAGTGTGTTTAAAATTCAGCAAAAAATAGCTGATTTAAGGTCTTTAATAGTGTGAGATAAAACAAAAAATAGCAGGTAATGCCTGGACTTCCACGGTGGCCACGCTATTTGTGTCTGTGGAAGTGTCTGGTGAAAGGAGATGACGGACAGGTGTGCAGGGAGGGACAGGGTCAGGTATTTGGCAGAGGCAGGGCACTCAAGAGGGACAATTAGAGGATATATTAGGAGAGGAAAGATGGTCTGAGCAGGTGTCACTTTGAAAATTGCTAACGAGCTATCCTAATTTTCATTCCAAGTCATTTGTCCTTCAGCCCTTGTGTTGACCGACTGTCCCAGCAGCTGAAAACAAATGTAAAACAATAAAAATGAAGCTAAAATAATAGAATATCCACAAAAACAAAGTAATGTTAATTGCATTTTTTTTTTTTGTGGTCAAAGAGAGAGCTTCTAATGATTTTTCACCCCATAATCATTATTTTGGTGCAGCAATTAACAGCCATTAAGACACAGCTAATAACCGTCATTAGCACTGTTAGCATTTATCACAGAAAACAGCAGGTACCTTCAGTTTGTACCACGTCTTTATCACAGCAAAACACACATGACGCGAGGCCTTCGCTCTCCAGCTGAGCTACTTTCCCTCCATTATTGGGCACCGACTGAGAAAGCACAAAGTATTTCAGACATGTTGCACCTATTTCTCCCTCTCCTGGCTGCTGCAGGCATCAATGCAGGTCATTTTAGTCAGAATATATGAAGCACAATAACCAGATTAACAAACAGAAATTAGAAAAGTATTTAAAAATTGTGAATTATTGCTGTTAACTGGTTCCCTGTTTCTGGATTTTTGTTGAAAGTCTTGTGACTGATGTTTTTGTCGTTAGGTGTGAAAGCAAGCAGATGTTCAGTTAATTATCAGTTAATAATCTTTAATAATCAGTTAATTGCTACTGGCGGCCAGTCACTGCTGGTCCAGAATAGAGCTGAATGAAAGAAGCCGAGAGACAGAGATAAGGAAGGGCTGTCACGCCGCAGACTAATAAAAGCTCTTCTCTTAATCAGTAATGAACTCTGTGGTCCATGGCTTTCTCTCCAGGTGGTAATATGGAAGGTTAGAGACAGTTTTAGAAAGAGAAAAAAAAAAAAAAAAGTGTGAATGTGGAGGTTGTGAAAAGCTCTTACTGTGAAAAAGACGTTTTAAATCCTGCACAGTCTCTGAAAACCTCAATTTATGGCCAGATTAACCTCCTCCAGTGGTTTGTTGTTGGTCCCCTATTGAGCCCCACTACTGCTGACATGATTAGATGCTTAATCAGTTCAGTTGATTGGTTCACTGGTGTTATTTCACATATCGTTTGTATCATGTTTTCCATGATAGTAAACTCAAAATCTTGAATGTTAAATTTGGCTTCTGGGAACAATAATGGACATTTTTTTCACTATTTTCTTACATTTTATACACTAAAACACAACTTAACAACAAATAAGCTCAATATAAATGAAAACAGTTCTAGTATTAAAACTAGATTTTAACACAGAGTCCTTCTTTATGACCAATTTGCGATCAATCAATTATGTAGCTCCAAGTAATAAGGAGTAAACCTGGGCCTTTTAGTTTAGGTCTGTCCAAAGATAATGAATTACACCAGCACCTCTGAAGCTTAATTAATACTTTACATCTTGTTTTTTGCTCATTTTCATCGTACAGACATGAAGCGCTCTTACTGTATCTAATTTGACAAGAAAGCAAACAAGCATATTCACCAAAATGTCAAACTATTCCGTTAAAACTTTGCTCGCTCAGACTCAAAACCAAGGCCAAATTTTGCCAAAAATTCAGTCACATAAATGTTGTAGAAAAGTTCTGCCCTCTAAATTTTGGATTAATTTTTGGAGACTGCAGAGATGTTTCAGAGGTAAAAGAATTGTCTGCCGGCTAATGACAAGGCAAATTAATTATATAGACTTATCTTTGTTCACAGCTTCAACACAACGTCTGTAAATAAATTGGTCTTTAGCGGCGACTTAAACTTAGACTAAAACTTTAATGGGCTTTAATTCAGACAGTGTCTCACTCTGACATTGCTGTATGCATGTTGTTTGAATCATTGTCTTTGCGTTGTGTATTTATCTGAGCTGTTTTATTATTTGTGTTGTTTTATGTAACTGTTAGATGATGTTCTTTCAATTAAAAAACGTAGATTTTAGAGCCTCAGGGATGCTGAGTTATCATGGACATTTTCATGATTTTCTGTTGAGAAATGATATCATTAAAAGAGAATCTGAACACGGTGACAGTGAGGAAAATACTTCCAGGTGGTCCTCCGGTCAGCCAATCGCAAAGCTTCAAATTCAATTAATCACTGAGGCTCTAAAATCTACGTTTTTTTATTTAAAGAACATCATCAAACAGTTACATAAAACGAGACAAATAACATAACAGCTCAGATAACTACACAATGCAAAGACAATGATTCAAACAACATGCAACTACGTGGTTTTAGTGATAGCAGCGTCTCTAGCAACCACCATAGCAACGATGGAAAACCTGAAAGAATCTTGGTAATAAGTAACAAACTACACATCATATACATTCACTAAACAGAGAGAATGAAAATAAATTGCACATTTATCATTAGGAATGTTATCAAAATGCATTTTAATGCCAAAAGTATCTTAAAGATGTAGCGTGTAAGATTTAGGGGCATCTAGTGGTGAGGTTGCAGATTGCAACCAACTGAATACCCCCGACCCTCCCCTTCGTCCTACTGTAGAAACATGGTGGTACAACATGTTGGGCTCCCTATGTAGATATAAAGGGCTCATTCTAAGGTAACGGAAACATAATGATTCTTATTTATTTTCTGATTATACACTAATTAAAACATATTATATTCCATTTCTTTCAAGTGTGTTCTGCTAGATGCCATTAAATTCTATATGCTGCACCTTTAAAATATTGCATTTGCCATTTTTTTGTTTTGTTTTTGTTTCTGCAGACAGAAACTTGGCAGTCATGTGATGTACAATAGAAAAGAATAGCCAAAAAAAAAAAAAAAGGCATCTTACAATTTTAGAGCCGTTATTGTGAAACTAATACGTTTCGCGCTGCGGACCATTGTAGCTATTACACATTTTCATGTGAGACTGGGTTGGCTGGGAAATTATCACAACACACACAAGTTCACTGTCTCTTCCAGCTCAGCGGCACCTCTTACTTTAATTTTCTATAATCTGTCTAAGCAGGTTGGGTTGACTTTGAACTCCTGCTGCGTGGCAGAGACGATGTGGAGGTTTGAATCCCTCCCTCCGGACTGAAACCCCCTCCAGGCTTTCCCCATGCTGTCTGTCAACCTTCCTGCTGCTTCCTGATGATTTTATAGATGTCGGAAACGTGCAGTTTTTAATCTTCTTAGACAAATCACTGGCAAATTTAAGGCCTTTGAGCATGAGACTTTCTCTCATGGGTACGTTTCAGCTTCTCTTAAAGGAGGATTTCACCCTTAAACTCTTATTTTATTGTTTTGGTGTATTGTGATTCTTTCCATGGAGAAATGGCCAAACATAGAAACATGTCCAGATATTTTCAGTCACTACAGAGACATGGGGTTCTCCAGTGTTCAACAATAACACAGGGACTGATATCTATACCCATGATAGACATTTAAAAGTGTAAGAAATCACTAATGAAGTAGAAATACAGGGTTTGGTGTTTCTCTTCTTGTTCCTTCTGTTGGATGTTTGAGCTTCTCTGTACAGAATTATGTTTGTTTCCTACTAATTATATCTTAATATTGTACTCACCAAGTTAATTGTAGAGACCTGGAAAGACGCCAATACAACTAAAAAGATAGAAGATAGATAGTAGCATGTCAGCCAAGTTTATTTAGAAACTATTATAAAATGTCAACTATGATCATCAGCTTTGACCTGTGCTGTTCTTGCAGTGCAATGAGAGATTATAACTCCAAAACTAAAGTAGTCCACGAAATCTGACCGAACTGTTGCCTGCTCGTGTTTCTCCATAGTTGTAGAAGAAGTAGAGTGTGGTGATGTCATGGTTTAGCTTTGAGAGTAAAGTAAAATTTCATCAGTTACAGTTTATGCACCTAATTAATAAAATGTGTTCTTGAAGGAATGTTGTGGCTTAATATTACCTTCTTTAAAGTCAATTTTATTTGTATTGCCCAATATCACAAATCACTCTATTTCAGTCTGTACAACAATACAACATCCTCTGTCCTTAGACCCTCGATTCGAATAAGGAAAAAAAACCCTTTAATGGGAGAAAAAAATGGAAGAAACCTCAGGAGGAGTGACAGAGGAGGGATCCCTCTCCCAGGACTGACAGACATGCAATAGATGTCTAATAAAAGATCTCCTTCAGGCTTGTTTTAAGACGTATAAAAACACTCTGTGCAAGACGAAAACACATTTGGGGACTTGGAACAACACATGAGAGGCTACTTTACTACTCAGTTGCTTTAAAATTGGCTTTGTTTTTCTTAGCGAGCAAAGGTGAGACATTTTTTTTTACCTTTTTCCCCTAAATGCTTCTTTTAAACCCACTTTTTTTCCTTGATTGTCATTTTAACTCGGAGTGAATTCAGCTCAACGGGCCTCAGTGTCACCACCAGGCAAATCCCCCCTGACGCAGAATTAGATTATCAGACTGACGATGCCAAGTGAAACTGGGTTGACTGATTTTACTTGAATGAATGACACCATTTTTTAAGTAGTAAAATCAGAACAGAGCAGAGGGCTTTTGTGTGTGTGTGTGTGTGTGTGTGTGTGTGTGTGTTCATGTGTGTGTGCACCAGACATCTGTTTACTCTGAAGAGAAAAACCAGACAGACACGCTGTTGGCAAGAGCAGGAGAGCAGACTATCTTTTACTTGCTGTTAGTCTTGTTTATTTGCAGAACAAATGCATTTTTCGTGTTTTTTCCTGGCAACACTGTCCACTTTTAAGAGTGTGAAATTGTTGGACTCGGAGGTGAGAGCGTCTCGTTGCTGCGCGAGTTTTCACTCCTGATTGTTTTGACTGGAGAGAGGCGTCAGCATGATGGAACCAGAGCTCAGGTTCCTGGAGGTGAGGTGTCAGTATGCTCTTATTTTTAGAAATCACACTGCTGCGGTTCATGTGGAAGGTGTGGGGTGAGTGTTAAGACGTGAGGGCCTTCAGCAGCAGTTTAAAATCTTGAACTACTAAATCCTTTCATTCGTAGCTGGAGAATCCACTTTTTGGAGCGTGATGGTGTCGGTATTTGATATATAAAATAGGATCAAATCTGTCTATGTATGATGTGTTAAACAAGTCAACAACAACAAAAAAACTCTTATGAGACAAGGTGACAGACCTCAATCGAGAAGAATGATGTGTGTTTTATCGTTAAGTCCCAGGAGTTCGTGCTGCCACCTGGGAGAGTCGACGCTCTGAGAAACAGAAACACATCCTCTGGGAAACAAAGTGTGTCAGGCTGTTGTTGTGTGTGAGAGTCAGATAAATGAGCCGGAGTGTGTTTTGGTGAGATTTGAAAAACAGGATGTTGGGGTTAGACTGTGAGGTGCGTGCACACTTCAGCCAACGGTCCTGTTGTTTTCAGCTGAAAGATGCTTAATTGAGAAGGAAAGAAAAGAGAAATCATACACAAAACATGCAGGTTTTTAGCAGCTTGAAGGAGCTTTGGTTTGTGAAAGGTGCTGTCATTTATCTGGTTTTTCAATTCAGAGGAGACATTACGTGTTAAAGGTCTTTCCTCATGATGAAAAGGTTGCTTTGAACCAATCCCTCCATCCATTTTCTGCTGTTTTCCGGTCCTGGTCGTGGTGGGAGCAGGCGAAGTAAAGTAGCCAAGATATAAGCCTCCCTACTTCCCCTACCTCCTCCTTGGTGAATTTCCGAGGCCCAAAGGGACATCTAATCTCTCCAGCATGTTCTGAAGTTTGCCCCCAGGCCTTCTCCCAGTTGGACTAAAACCTCCACACTGTAGGAAAGGCATCCAGGGGCTCAACTGGTACTTTTCAATGTGAAGACGCAGCAGTTATACATGGATCCAGATCTGGATGTCTGAGCTTGAGGAAAGGAAAGTTATTTCGGTTGCTTGAACAGGTATCCCCTACAGTCTGTAAAGACTAAAATATAGATCACCAATGATCTTTCTGCCCACGTTCCTCAAGCCTGTCAGTCCTTAGATACCATCCTTTAAATAATCGCTGCAATTCTGCCATTCAGACCTACTATTGTGCAATCGTTCTATACACTTCTGACTGATCTCTCCTTATTGAACTGGCCTTAAAACTTCCATTGACCAGACTTGAAACATAACTGTACCATTGATATATATTATCTCCTTACTAGAATACTCTTAAAGCAGCAGGCACGTCAGTCATTTGTTGTGTTGTATTAGATTGAATATTTACATGTTTTTAGGCTCCTTCTAATGTCCTTAATCAAACAACCAATAGCAACCCAATTGGCAACCAATCCGGTTGAATTGGAATCTGAAGGTCAAAGATATCTGCAGTCAAACACCTGAGCTAATGTGACTCAGGGGGTCTCTCCAGGCGAAGACCTCACCCAGTAAAACCCCCACTGGCAGGATTTACAACCCTGCAGTTCTGACAGTATACCATCTTTCTGCAGATGCTCAGCTGACTGAAGCCCAAGCAGGCGGTCAGGCGGTCGCAGCACCGTCGGCGCTGAACCTCGGGCTCGTTCAGTAAACCTCGACCTACTTTTTTCTAGGTCAAGGTACTGGATTCTGTTTTTCTTTCAGTGTCTCCTGCCGTTTGTTTGTTTGTTTTTTTAAAAAATCTTGGCTCATGACATGATTTCAATTTGTTGTCCACCAGTGTCCATGGAAACAATTTTGAATGTTTTTATTGAAATGTTAGAGGAGAAGATAATAGTGATGATAATGTTGATGTTAAAGATGAAGGTGAAGAGTAACAGACTTTATTCCTGCAGCAGATTTGTGTTTTTAAATGCTACAAAAGCATTTTAAGAAACATACAAACTATCACAAAGAAATCACTAGTTGTATATGACAAAGCTGCCTGTGTTCATGGCCTTGATTCAACCGACACCCCAGTTTGTGTAACTCTTACTCATAAAAGCTTTAGTCATGTAAGCTTTTCACGGATGTCATGGAAAAACAACAATTTTTGGGTTATTTATTCTTGATCTTGAAAGCTTACTCTGTCATTTATGCACCCTCGCATCCCGGAAACCTTATGAAATCCCTGTTTGTAGATTAAAATACTGTATCCATGTGTGTCATCAAAGGGATGACTAATATGTTTTGCAGGTGCATGGCTTTCATCTGCCAGCAGTGCTACACTCCCACTCACAGCTTATTGTCTTTTTGTGCGTTTGTAATTTTGCATTTCTATAAATAAAGGCTTTCAGGAGATGTAAAGCTGCAAAAACAGTGTTACAGAACAGACCCTGTAGCACAATTTCTTTAGTTATGATTATTTACAGGTTGGTTCTTTATGACCTATATGAGTGTGAGGAGATTCTGGGGAGATGGATGAAAGATATAAATGATACGCAACAGGTTGTGCGTATCATTGGCTTTTCTTTTTAGGAAAGTTGATGTTAAAAAGGCACTTTGGTGTCTCTAAGGAGATACTTGCATACACTGTTTAATGTTTTAAAAAGCTGGAAAGACTTAAGTTATTTGAAATAATCTGTTTTAAACTCAGAAAGTTAATAAATGTTTTCGTTGTGTGTGTGGAGGGGAGGAAGTGGTGACTAGATTTATCTATTGGTGTCAAATGTTGAGCAGATATTTTCAAGATTTTCAGCTTTAATAAAACATGTTGGTTCTTAAAGGCAACTTGCATAAAAACTGAACTACTGTAACATTTTTATGCAGCTCCTGGGTTCAGCTGATTTCTGTTTGACTGTTTGAAACCATCTCCATTTCCCAACAAATCCTTTGAACAGCTGTTTTTTTTCAATGCTATGGATGCAGAATAACACCTAGACTTTAACATGGAAGCCAAACAATATCACATATACAGAAAACAAAGTTTGAAAAATGTTAATAGAGAGCAACAGCTTGGTTTTATGCTGCATTCAGGTGATGTTGGCAGGAAAACCTCAAGTTATTTCATCTCAGGAGAGTCCACACATTATTCCAAGATTGTAGTTGCATCATTTAAAAAGCCAAACGTGAACAAGTGAGACCAGCAACAAGCAAACTGTGTATAAATCCTTTCAATTCCTTACAACCTAATATATTGTATTTGTGTTAATATGGGATTATATTTAGATGTAACTGCCAGTAATTTAATGACACTTCTTTCTTTAGTTCTTTTCGTTATGTGGGAGAAATTGTCGCTGTTAGAAATTCCTGATATCTGTGACTCAGCATAGCAACTCGCAGGCTGACTCAGACTAATAAATGTGAAGATTAGTTGCTGACAACTCTGCTAATGCTTAAGAAAGCTTGACCTTGAGTAGGGCTTAATTCAAATAGTTTAAAAAAATATATATCCATCTGCCTGCACTAACCCATTTTTTTGACCTGAAATCTCATGGAAGCAGCAGTAAATTTCTTTCATTTTGTGAGGATGAGTCTCAGTCTAGAAGAAACAGGAGGAGAGGCAGTGAAGTGAAGTATTTGAAAACTCCAGCTTGCTCTTATCAGGACTTCACCTTAGATCCTTCAGGGTCAATTAACCTGCTTAGAAACTCTCTTTGACCGATCCTCAGCGGTTCCCAACTTGGAGCCCTGCAGGTTTCCATCCTGGCAGCAGGTTAATTACATTCACCTGGCGTCCCAGGTGTAAATCAGTCCCTGATTTACAGCAGCAGTGAAACCCTGAAGGGTTCAAGGATCAGAGAAGAGGAGGAGGAGGAGGAGGAGGAGGAGTCATTAAAACAAAGTGTTGCCTGCTTGCTGCCTGACTGTCACAGACTGCTGGTTGAAATCACTGTAATTTTTGTCTGCTTTGTAAAAACTAAAAATAGCCTTTTTTTGGTGTTGATTCCTGTCTGAGAGGAGGCAGAGAAGCTCAAAACTACATAGAGGATGGGTTTACAAATTTTCAAGTCTGTCTTAAACAATAGTCTGTTCATAATGACCATTAAAAGATCCCTTCTTAATGCACTTACAATGTAAGTGATGGGAGACAGAATCCACAGTCCTCCTTCTGTGCAAAAATGTATTTAAAAGTTTATCTGAAGCTAATATGAAGCTTCAGCGTCCAAATGATTCAAATCAAGTAGATATCTTTCAACGTTACAGTCTTTTTAGTGCCAAAGTTCCTCTTTTTGTTACTATACTTCCACCACAGCTTCACACTGTGAATTTCGTCCCCATCACTTACATTGAAAGCACATTTGAAGGATCTTTTAATATCCAGTATGAACAGGAGGAATGATTACAGCAAGGAAAACCTCTTTCACTGTTCATATGGATACCTGACTGTTGTTTTAAGACACATTTGAAAAATTGTGAACCTGTCCTTTAATATTTTACGAGAAAAGACACAAAAAATCATAAAATTTAACCCAAACCAGAGAGTAGAGATAATCACAATAATAGGGGATAAACATGACAATAAATTTGTTCATTTAGTTATTTTGTTATCCAATAAATTGACTCACAATGGCAATAAAACACATCATTTGTTTCTGCAGTCTCCATATTAACATTGGTAGGCATGAAGGCTTTTGCACAAATGTATACAAGCAAGTGAATACAAACACACAGAGTGTAGTAGCTTGTGGTCTGGAGAGACTGTAGGGATGTTTTCTGCCTTGGAGACATTAGTGAACTTCTCAAACAGCAGCAGAGGTCAGAGAGAGAGAGAGAGAGAGAGAGATCATCTCCATTTGGTCTCTGATTCCGTCTGTTAAATATTTAATGGTGAAGGGAAGAGAGTCAAACCCAAGCTTTGAGGATCTTTTCCCTCTGTTCCTGCCTCTTCTCTCTTCTTCTTTACCCTTCTCTTCCCTTCCTCCATCATCTTCAACCCCTCCCTCCACTCTCGCTCGTTATTGCTTCCCCCCCTGCCTCCTTCTGCTTTCCGCTGAATTTTTGATCATTTTCCTCCCTCGCTCCATGCTTGTTGACCTCTTGCCTTTCCTCTGGGTTTCATCGGAGCGCGAACGCCGCTCATTCAGTTTCCATCAAGCACACACACGCTCAAACTCGAGTTACTGCACGTCTGATGATTTTCATTCATCACAGTCGTTACTTAACCCCTTGAAGCTGAACCGTAGATCTTAATTCTCAATTTAAAAAGTTTTAGGCTGTTTGAAAAACCTGAAATTTGTTCCCACAAAATCCTGCAAATATGAAATTGTTGCATGATTGTGTTTCTCCAGTTTTGATGCTTTATACCATGTGAAAATAAATAAGATACAACCAGACCAATTTTCTGTGGATGCTGTATGATTTTGAGCGAGGATGCAGTGATGCAGGGTCTGTAATTCAGGCTGCTAAAATCACTGTGTTTTTACATTAACATCTTGCCTTGCACTACTGTTTTTTTTTACCTCTTGACCAAGGAAACATTGTGCCTAGAATTTCAACAGACCTATTCTATTAGATTTCTACCCTTTGAGATGCCTATTTATTATGTGAATTGATTTCAGTTGAAGATAAGACACCAAATGCAAATTTGGACTGTAAATAAAAGCCAAAACTTTCAATTTCCAATTAAGATTTTTACAAAAAAGTTGAGGATTTGATTGGAGATCGCAGCTGTTTCTTACTTTTCTTCTTCTTACCAAATGTTTTCTGGGATAATATCTCAGACTTAGTTTTAAATTACTCTTAATTCTAACATTATTTATGAATCTATCTCCCTGTAACTTGAAAAACACTGACACTTATCACCTCTTTACACACGTCTGCCACAGCCTGCCTATGTAGCTGACATACATAATAACATCAGACATTTCCAATAAAAAAGGGGTTAAGCTGGTAAATCAGAAAGGAAATCAAACAGAAATTTCTTGTGACAGGCTAATCAATCACTGTGCTACCTACTGGAGGGATAAAACTGCTTTGTCACTTGGCTTTTTAGCCTCTGCACTGTGTGCTTAACCTTATCATAAAGATAAACCTGTCAGATCCTGATTGTAAAGCTGATTCCAGTCTCTAAAACTCCATTACTAATCTCTTATAGGAGCAAGAACCAACCAACTTCCTCATTTTAGAATATTTTTTTTAGTTCTTGTGAGAGCATTCGGTCCCCAGAAGTGTAGAAAAGCAAGAAGACACACACGAGGAGACAAATATCCGCAGGCTGGTTTGTCTTTTGCCATCTACTCCTCCATCTTCATTTGTGTTTTTTCCCCCCGTTTCCCTCCCTCCTGTTATCTTCATTATTTTTAGATGGGATAGTTGACACAATGTGTGTGTGTGTGAGTGTGTGTTAGTGGGGTTTGTGTCTTCAGGGCTTTCTCTGTGACACCTATCAGTTTGCATCCAGTCACTTGGCAGCAGGAAAGGCCAGCGGGTTACTGATCTGCTCGATTGTCTCGCTTCATTCTCCTCTGAAGGGATTTCATGATGGAGCCTCGGTCCGGTTCATTCTCCGATGACACGCAGGGCTATAATCCCATAATTTATTTCCAAGGGATATTCTAATACAAGATATCACAGAAGAGCTCTTAGTCCCTGAAGTGATACTGTAGGAATAGTAGAGTGACATCATCAGAGGTAAAAATACCACAAAATGCAAGACACAGACACACTGTAAGTCTCTATGGGAATATTACAATGCAAATACGAATCTGTTTTTGCTGGAGGGCAAAAGAAAACAATCAGTGTGTTGCTGTTTTATGATATCAGAGATAAAAGTACCATAAATATGTAGGTAAAGTTTAAAATTTGGTGTTAGAGACACATGATTCAGTGATTTTCAGTCGCGTTAAGGCAAATAAAGCATCACTTGTCTGCTAATTAAACCACAAACATGTTTTTTTAGTTTAATGAATGACTAGACTAATGACTGATTTCAAGTTTTAAATTGCTTTCATTTCTTGTCACAGCTTTAATTAATTGAGTACTCCATAATGTGACTGTGTATTTGTTAGACTATGCTTTGTGGTAGTCTTATTCCCTGCGGTAGGGGTGTGTTTTGTTTGCTGTTTTCAGGGTTTGCAGCAGTTTTTTTTGTTTTATGGTTTTAAATTTCCTCAATCACAGTAGCTGTAGAGCTTCAGCACCATGGACAGCACTGCAGACGCTCACTGTTTGGATTTTCAAAACTACAGATAGTGCCAAAGGCAAAGACATGGACCAGAGGCTTTTATATTAAAGTTGACTCTTACATACTGTTTTTTTAAACATTTGAGAGCAGTAGCAACACCCTGAACACCTTTCTTTTAGCCTGAAATTTTATGACTATTCCTAAAGTGACCCAGAATATACAAAAATGAAAATATTTCAACCTTTTTTGTCATTTTTATGCAGCTGATACATATACAGTAGAGGGTGTTGAGGGTTCACTTTGACCCGTATTCACTCAAAAATTCAGAAATTAGCATTCAGAACTATTTCTGCATTCTTCACATTCAACAGCATTGACTGAAATCATGATTGCTGTTATGTTCTCTTGTTTTAGGCAACATAAGACCATAATATAGTGTAATTGTGAATGTTTTTAACCATAAACAAACCTGAAGAATACACTCTCAACTCTCTGAGAGCTTCATGAAGGATTAATCACCTGTTTAGTAATGATTAATAAGATATTTATGAATGAAAAATTTACTTCAGAAATAAAGCATAGAGACTAATTATGAGGGTGTAGTGTGAAGGGTTGGAATATGAATAGTATGAAAGGATTAAAGTTGGGTCAATACATTTTTCCCATCCAGATAGGACTCCTTAAGCTATCAGTTCATCTATCTGTATGTCTGCTGGGCTGTCCATGGCATAGACAGTACCACAATTTCACCACTTCATTACACATATTATACCGTATATACTAATTTTAAGTGTCCATACAAGAAATCAGGAAATTGTGCTCACACTGTCAGACTAGCTAATCATTTAATTAATCAAACTGCGACCTTTCCTGAGGTATTCATCTACAATTAGTTTTCATTTTGAGTTTGTGTGTTGTATTAGTGGAAAATAATGTACAACAGCAGCTGCTCAGAATGCATACTGACTGTTTTTTACTTATACTTTGATTTGGTTTGCACATTACAGTTAAACACCACTATCAAGCAAAAATGTGTGTCCGGTATGTCAATTTACGGCTTACTATAGCTTCATCTATAGTAGTGTTTGTTTTTTTATGTTTTTTTATAGTGAGTGAGTGATTGAGGGAGTGACACAGTCAGAGAAATCGGTTTTTCACTTCTGTGATAACCGCTGATGTCACATTTGCTCTTCAGCACCACGGACAGCGCTACAGATGCAGAGACAGATAGATAGATTGGATTTTCAGCACCATGGACAGCGCAGCTTCCTTATAGATAGATGGACAGATAGCGCTGACCAAAATAGTAAAAAGCACGTCAACACAAGACTTCCGAAACCGGAAGTTTGCCTTACTAAGAAAATAAAAGCCTCCAACATATCCTATTACACTTGAATCTTAATTTTTATGCAGTGAATCTAAAATATGCCTGTTACTATTATTAAAAACACGTTTCCAACTGGTCATCTGTATGCTGGCAACACAAAATATATATTTCACTAAAGATCCATATTATTATATTGTCTGTTTTCTGCTGTATTTGAAGCTATTTTCTCTATGGCTTCCTCTCACAGACCAAAAACATGCAGGTTATGTTAATTGGAGACTCTTAATTGCCTTTTAGGTGTGAATGTGAGTGTGAATGGTTGTCTGTCTCTATATTATATGTTAGCTCTGTGATTGACTGGTGACCTGTTCAGTGTGTACCCTGCGCCTCGATCAATGTCAGCTGAGATTGGCTCCAGCTCGACCCTCTAGAGGATAAGAGGTAAAGAAAATGGATGGATGCTATTTTTGAAGCTGCAATGAGAACAACTTAAATCAAAAGATAACACAGTACAGCTCCAGGATTATCCTTATGCTAGCAGAAAGAGAGTAAACATTCATCCTTTACTTTGAAAGCCTTACCCAGAAGTCCTCGCTGTCACGGTTGCAGCCAGCTTTGCCGCTGCTGCTAAATTGACTCGCCGACACAGGTTTGGATGTTATTACCGGGAGCGTCGCTGGAAGAAAGACTCAGGCTCCAGCACAATGACAGCTTCCAAAGATCCGACTAAGAAGAAACCGAAAGAGGCGCAGCAGGATGAGGTAAACATACAGTTTCAATTACAATGTTCATTCAGCTGTTCGGAGAGAAATCTGTTGTGTGTGTGTGGACCTATGATCCAGTTCATGTGGGTGGACTGGATGGGAAAACTATGGTCAAACATGCGCGTGTTTGCTCATGGCGTGGTATATTGGAAGATTATTACAAGCAGATTATCGATATACAAAAACACAACAAAGTACAGTGAGGTCAAGGCTACAACTCATGTGACAGTAATATTGCGCCAGATTTTATTTCAGATTTGTGCGACTTCATGTTACATGTGTGCAACATTGCTTGTGATGTGATTTAAAGGTTATGATTGTAGATTTATTGTTGCTTTATGAACGCAATTAACGTGCAAACTGTATATGAGAATTATGGAAATTACTCAATCTTTCTCACACAGACTACAGTCCATAGAAGTGACTATAATTGCACATCTAATGGTGAATTTCTCATTTCAAAGGGTAAATTTTTGTTATGAACTGAGTGAGTTTTATTATCTGAACTGTTTATGCAAACAGCTTTTAGTCGGAGTGTCAGCAGGTGTCACTTTATGGATCTGAAGTTGTGATTTTAGTCTTCAAGAGGTCAGATTTTCATTCATTTTTTTTCTTTTTGAAGATGTTGGTGTGTGTGTGTGTGTGTGTGTGTGTGTGTGTGAGCAGGTGTGAGGAGTGAAGGTGTATAATCTTGTGTTGCATAATAGACTCTCAGATAAAGTCATTATCACAGAGGAGGAATTATTGCTTTCCCCTCTTCGGCTTTTGCTTGTTGACATAGTGTGAAGATAATAACTCAGAGTGTAAGAAATAAAAGACAACAAATGGTTTGCACATCACTACGCTGCACAACCTACAAGTATAGCAGTAGCATTAACAGCGTAATATGATGTAATGCTGAGAAGAAACTGGATAAAGGTCAAAAAGAGGAGTCAGATTCGGGTAAAGCTCGGCGCAGCTTTACGTTGTTCCGCTGGTTTGTCCTCCAGCTGTACAGTAACATGCTCTCACACATATCTGCTGCTTGCACAGTCATGTCAGCTTCCCCCCCTCCAGTTAAAATACTGAATTTTGTTGTGGTCTGACAGTTAAGCTTCACTGTACGCACTCAGGAAGTGTCATAAAGATTAAGATCTCTTACATATAAGATCACAACAAAGACAATACAGTCATGACACATGCATACGCCTTAATTTAAACACTCAAACATGTTATTAGGAACATTAGCAAGTAAAGAAAAGCTTTAAAGTCAACCAGAGAATCAGTGTCTCTCACTTAAAATGCCATCATACAGTACCAGAAACCAGTCTACACCAGTTCAGGGAGCATGTCAAACACCTAATCTAGTAAATAATTTGGTTTCTGGTTATGAGATTTAACACAGTCTCTGTAATCTACCACTCTGTGTTGTCTGGTTAGGGCTAAATAGCATTTAATTTAAGTTTATAGCCACACCAGCAACATTTGCACCAGACTGAAATATCTCAACAGCTATGAGAAGGATTGAAGTGGAATTTGGTGCAGATATCCTGAAATCCTACTGAAGTCGATGCTGCTCTGATGTTTCCTCGTGCCACCATGAGGCTGACATGTTTGGCTTTTAGTGAAATATCCTAACAACTATGTGATGCATTGCTTTGACATTTGGTATCCAGATATCCATGGTACCAAGAGGATGAATTTTAATGACTCTGGTGTGATGAAAACACGTCAGCATGTCTTATAGTAGTAGATGTCCAGCGGTTAATGTACTTTTCTGTCTTTGGCTGTGTTAGTTGGGTTGTGAAGGCAGTGATGGATTGAATATGTTAGAGCTATTAGAGTTTTATTGCTCTTTTTTTTGGATCCTTAATAAAAGTAGATATTGGCTGAATCATTCTGCAGCTGCTGCTTGTTTTGTTCTTTCAAATCTCAGTGTGCAGGGTTTCAGTTGCAGTTCCTCATAGTCCTGGTTTGTCAGGAGGCTTCACACTTCACTACTGTTTAGTAAAATTGATTCAGGGAAGGAGCTGAATGTTTTTTTAGGAGGTTTGGGGTGAAAACTCCTGCTTTCTTTGTCTTAAAGATAATTACAGCTAGGTTAAAATTGATTGATTGATTTTCTTTTAGGACTAAATATGTACCGTACAGCTATGTGTTCATTCATTCTCAGTACAACCCAGTAAAAACTTGTTTGGATTCCCTCGATATTTTCCTCAGAAAATCACGATCTTGGCCTCAAGATTTAGTCTGTTGCTTTCTATCTGTCTCTCTCACACACACAAACACACACAAACACACACAAACACACACACACATCCTTAAATTCCTCACTTGCTTTACTTTCCACTGAAGTGCGTCTGATCAACAGACTGTTGCAATGAACTGTGTCTGCTTAAGCTCTCTCTCTCTCTCTCTCTCTCACACACACACACACACACACACACACACACACACACACACACACACAGAACATGCAGAGAATTAGCTCAGAGATGTTGAACTAATACTCAGAGAGCAGTCGATGGCCCAGTGGTGTGCAAAGAATGCTCTACCCACTGCTGAATGTGTGTGTGTGTGTGTGTGTGTGTGTGTGTGTGTGTGTGTGTGTGTGTGTGTGTGTGTGTGTGTGTGTGTGTGTGTGTGAGAATCAGTTTCTACTGCTTCATTAATTAAACAGTTTCCACCTCACTGACAGTACATGTGATACAGATTCTTCTAGACACATTTGTGCCTCTGATCTTCTTGTGAGACAGATTTATTCAAAATGTTTTCATGATTATAAACCTTCAATTATAGTAAAATCGGTGCTGCATTCAAGGAGATTTACTGTAAATTAACATGTGAAAGTTATTATATTGTCATCCAAACTACAAACTAGGTACTATGAATCATTTTGTAAGATATATTGTAATGAAGCTCTTGATTCATGACTGATCAGATGAGATATTCGCATGAAGCTCGTTGATCGGTTTGATTTTTAATGACATTTTTCTAAATTTGAGCTGAAACAGTCGATTAATTTATTGGTCAATTGCCAGGAAATGAAATGCTTTTCTGTATTTTGGATTGTCGGTAGGACAAAACTATTTAGTGACATCACCTTGAGCCTTTAGGAACTATGATAGGCATTATTCACTATTTTCTTACAAGTTATTGATCAAAAGAATCAATGAATCAAAAAAAACCCCTGCAGATTAAATGATAATAATGAAAAGAATCTTTTGTTGCAGTTCTGCACTAAATAATTATGGTCATGATAAACTTTTGCTATCTTTGAAACAAGTCTTAACAATCCTCTCTGTTGTCAATAATAACATTATAGTCAAACAAAGAGTTATTCATCGCGGTTTGCAGACTGACCATACGTACATATGTTCCATAGTTGTGCACAGACAGTTGTCCTGTACAAAAACAGATATTATTACAAACATTTCAGGCGCTCATACTTTAAATTTTACCTCCAAATAAAGTGGTTAAATTCATCTGGAGAAGCTGTTGGTTTGTTTACAACCTGTCTGATCGTCTAATTCTACTCGTTTCTTCCTCCTTTGAACTTGTTTAGTTGTAAAAATGAAGCCTTGTTGTCAGATCTCAGCAATTATTCAGGCGATTAGAATCACAACCAATAGAACTTCTGACCAAAGCTAAAAAAATAAAACTCTGTTAAAGAGTTTTCCTTCCAAATGCTCAGGAGTAGAGGTGTGCCATATCGTATCGCTCATGATAACATCGGTATAATTTTTAATATGATAATTTTAAAAGAAATCATATTGTGATGATGGTGATATTCCGACTTGTTGACATGATGATGTCATACTGTTATGCACAGCAACAACAAACATGGCTTAAGGGGAAAGAGCCCAGCTAAGGGCTCGACGGTGGGGAGCGACTTCAGTCGTGCGGAAGTGTTTTTGGCTACAAAACATCAGATGTACAACAAATCACAGTAATATGTTAGAAATACAAGAGGACTGTCACAACAAAAGGAGGCAATACAGCAAACTTACTTCACCGCCTCAAGCAGAAGCAACCGGCTGAGTACGAGGAGAACCCACCAAAAATCCCACCAGGAGTATTTTGTCATATTGTCAAGAATATCGATATCACAGAAACATCCTGAAATATTGTGACCCACCTCTACTCACAAGTCATTTTCTACAAGTCCGAGTCAAGTCTCTTACGGTTGTAATGAGCGTCAGAACACTGCATAGCTATACGTAAGGAATTCATAGCATGTACCGTATTATCATCACTCCTTTATCTCCTAGCCTACAGTATCAGCATGGACTAGTTGTTTGGTATATGATCTCTTTAAACAGGCTGTCACAATGTTGTGATATGAAAAGAAGCATACAATGAAAGCCTGCATTCAGAGATTCTTTTGTTTGGGCCTTGTGTGAAGTTATTATCGCCAGAGGTTATGACAGATGGCACAGCAGCTGCAGGTGTTGTTGTTGCTGCTGCAGCTTATTGTCATCTGTGGCTACACGCACCAGATGACAATAAGGGAGAGGATGACATTCAGCTCGTCGGACGTAACCTTAATGTTAATGCGGCAAAAAAAATAAATAAAATAAAGACGTTCACGAGTTCCAAATGTCAAGTCTGAGTCGAGTCTCGAGTCACTGTGTGTGCGACTTGAGTCTAAGTTGCAAACGTCTCTGTCTGACTCTAACTTCCAGCTATTTCCTGACTGCAAAAACTCTGAACATGCAAGTTTTCTGTGTGTGTGTGGACAAAAACACTCTAACGAAACTCCGCACTGATGAATTTGATTCACAGAAAGCATCAATTTGAAGCAGGATAGTTACAAGTTTAAAAACTGGTCACACAATTAAAGCTTTTTATGTTTTATTCATCTAGAAATGAATCACAATCAGAGACCAAACAGCTGCTAGACATCAAGATTCATTCATTCAACCATTTTCCTGCAACAGGTCATGCTTTTTGAGAGCTGAAATGTGAAATAGAAGCTAAAGGTTTGAACAGAGGAAACCAGTGTCGATCAATCTGACACGTTTGATGTGTGAAAGAGGCTTCACACTGTCTTCCTTGATGTTTCTCTCTGTCTTTCTCTCAAGCTCTGAGGAGAGGTGAAGTAGATGCCATTTGACAGCTACCTATTACATTTCCTCACAGTGTCACTGCTGGAAACCTCCGAGGAAACATCCATGCCCGTTTTCTTTTCAAAATCCCTCCTTTGCATAATATTCTCCTCTTTTCTTTCTCTCTTTTTTAAAAGTCTTAGCAACAGGTAACTTTCATCATACTAGCCTGAAGTGAGAATGAAAAGATCAGTCTAGAGAAATGATGTAACCCAGTCGTGTCTCGTCAGCCGGTTCAGAGACGTCGTCACATGAAAGGTTGCAGGTTTTACTGTCCAGGAGTTTTTAAGCAAAATCTCTGAACTGCTGCAGATGTGAGCTTAAGGCTGAAAATATAAAAATTTAAAACTCAGATTACATTTTTCATGTCATAGCCGACGGATGTTTTTTTCCCTTCTTCTCCGGGAGAAAAAGCTTTACTCTGATGGCCCCTTTTTTCGGTGGATAATCACCGCTCTGTCCAGACAGGATGAGTGAAAGCTGTGCAAGAGGCTGTTTCCTTTCACTGTCCAGCTCATGTGAAGAGCTGGACTGCAAAATTCAAAAAAATCAATCTGTCTGGCAGCATGCTAAAGACGAATGCTAACGCTTGAATCCTCAGTAGAGTGAATTTCAATGTGTATACTAGGGATGTGCCCAGTATTTGTATTTGTTGAGGCAGCAAAATTATTTGTATTTGTATTTACATTCGAATAAAAGTGGAAAGAGGCTTAAAAATCCTGTTTTTGTTTTTATTATGCTTGTAATTTTAGAAAAATTAAAGTGTTCATGAAGCTTGTTCATGAAGTGTGTGTCAGTAGCTCAGCTTTATCTCTGGTGAACACCCCCAACTCCAGGAGTGATGTCCAAATTAGGAAATGTGCGTCATGTAGCAGGTGGATGTGACTCTCCTCGTTGAGACCTGCTGATAGACGTCACAGCGGAGCAGAGAGACACTGAGATAGAGATGTAACCGACCTGCACGCTGGTATTTGAAATGGTTTATTTTTCTTCCCGAAAATATTTGTATGAAACAAATATTCATAAAAAACCCACTATTTGTGCTTTGCCGAATAACGTATTTGTATTCAGGCAAACCCCTGGTGTATACTCTACATTTAGTATCTTATATCATAAAAAAGTCCTTATAATCTGTATTAGATGTCCCTTTTATCAAATTAGGAAAATGTTTTGCTTTTATTCCTTTTTTAGTCCAAATTTAACAGCAATAATGACGAGACAGTCGTGTCCACATACTGCCTTATAATTTTGGGGCTTTTTCATCATTCAGGCTCGGTGCCTTAGTTCCACCTGAGGGAAATCTTAAGTTTAGTTTATTACATTTGTTTGTCAGGGACTATGTACAAAAAAACAAAACAAAACCCAAACAAGAACATTCATCTCACACAAGGAGAAGAGATGTATTGTACCAGATTTAGCTGCTAGTTATTTTCCATCTGCAGTCCCTGAGCAGGTAGACTCAAAACACTGATCCAATTAATACAAATACAAGTTCAGTCTGTGCTAAATTCAATCATAGCTCCAACAAATCCTCACACACACACACACACACACACGCACACACACACACACACAAACAACGTTGACTTAAATGTAAATCTGTGTGTCTGCAGGAGTTTGTGGACGTCAGCCCGCCGCAGAGGAACTGGAAGGGCATCGCCATCTCTCTGCTGGTGATCGTGGTGGTCTGCTCGCTCATCACCATGTCCGTGGTCGTCCTCACACCGAGTACGTCAGAGCGCGCGTGCGCGCGCGCGCGTGTGTGTGTGTGTGTGTGTATACTAACAGAGACAGTGATAGAAAAGACAGCATGAAATATGAACCAAATATAGAATTTCACAAAATAAAAAAAAGCATCTTTAACAAAAAAAAAACTTAAATTTCATGTGAAATAAGACACTTTTTTTAGACACTTGATGCTGAAATATCTGTACACATGTTCAGAAGATAAAAGATAGATATAAAATGTTTTTGGTAGTTTTTTTTTTTTACAATGAAATATCCCTAATTTGATTTGGACAAATCCTATTGGTCGTATCCAATAAAACATTGGCAAACAGCAGATATGCAAGATATGAAAAGTCCTGTGAAATACGATTAAAAGTAGAAAACGCTTAAGTCCAGTATGTGATTGTGTTATGATCATGTTTGCATTCATTCACAAGTAAACAGATGAACATGTTGAATCACTGTCCTCTGTCTTTCTGCATCTAAACATCTCAAATCTAAACATCTTCCAGGCACCGTTTTGTCGATTTTTGTCGAGTTTTGTCTTTTTGTCACTGATGAATCTCTGTGAAAAAACTGGACTTAACTTTTGTGTGTGTTGCGTTTTCCCAGCGGAGCTCCCTGGCAGCAGCAGGTCCAGGCTGACTGTGGCGGATCTGCACAAACCGGAGTTCAGCGTGCACGACCCCGAGGCCACGTGGATTAGCGGTGAGTGCTGCGTGTCCCCGTTGAGTCTTCACATTAAAGGAAAAATCCACTTTAAACATACTCCTACACTCACGAGCCTTAGGTTTTTACTTTTTTTTTATGTTCTTACTGTTTTTTTTCCTCCAGAATCCATTTAAGCAGCCTGTAATGAGTGTGAACTTTTTGCTTTCAGCTGTAACTGTACATTTTCTTAGAAAGAGCAACACCAACCGTAAAAAAAAAAACAGAGATAGTTTTTAACTCACCAACCTGTTTTGCATTTTGAACAGTTTTTTTGCTGCTGTGGGTGTACAAATTTGTCTCTGTGCCTCTTCCATGATGGATTTTTCCCTGTATGATTGCAGAATATTTATGCAAAATGACAGCGTGACACCAGAACCCGCCATCATTTCCACTACCTGAGGTAGAAACTTATGTTTAATTAGTTTTTCATGGAATAAAAACACCATCCAACAACATCATGGAGCCAGATATTGTAGCTACGACACCATATAAGTGTCTCAAATGTTGAAATAAAAGCAAGAATAGAAATTATAGGTACAGTAAGATGGCTCCTGGCTCCTCTTTGGTAAGATAACACTCCGGTGTGTTGGACGCCTGCAGAGAAAGAGACGTGGAGGTGAAGTCGTTGCTCGGGAAGAGAATCTGGAGGTGAGGATGATGTGATACAGTGAGGAAAATGTGACGCTGATGTAATGGAGGAGAAGAGAACGGTGCGACTTTGAGGAAGAAAGTAAGAAGGTGACGTTGTGGGAAGGTTTGAGGGATTGAATGTGTGTTTCTGACATCATTTGGTATTCTTATCGTCTAAGAATGAAGCCTTTAGTTGTCTTTTGTCCGGTGTTGCGTAGTTTTGATGAAACAAGTGTTTCTTGTCACCTACAGGAATTTAAAACTGTCTCAGATTCGACAGCTGGTTTGAAAATAGACGGTTTTTAACACCTTTACACTCATTTCCCACCGAGAACAGTTGTGCTTGTCGAGGTGAATTATTTTCCTCAAGGCTGAATCCTTGAATTTTTAAAAAGGCACAAATAAAACTCAAATTGAATTTGACTGGATTCAACCCACGTTTACATAAAAAAATATGAAATTTCAGTTTTTCACACAGAATTTTTTATTTATAGAGTAGAAAGAAAGTCTCTTAAATAGCATTTATACTATCATTGGATCCTAAAACCCTCCTTGGACACACAGCAGAGTGTGTACTTTGTTAATTCCTCCCATCATTAAAAACAAACAACATCCACCATTTACAGCCATCATTTCAGACATGTAGACAGTGCTGACTGATAATAAAAAGCCAGTACTGTCCACATAAATTCATCCAACCCCAGGATGGACATGATCTTCCTACCAGGGGGGGAAATAACAGCTTGGAAGAGCTGTGGGTAAAGTGTTCAGAGCGCTGTGGGAAGTGCATTAGTGGAAAATGAGAATTTCTCCACCTGAGGTTTCATTACAGACTCCAAACATTTGTCAGTGAAGAGAGGTGTCTGGTGATAATTCCATATATATTAAAACCATTTATTCACCAGGAGTATTGTCTCCACAAGGAGCTGCTGGATGTGTGTCTGCAGAGTTACAGTGAATTCATCAAGGTCCAAGAAACCCTGAAAATATCAAATAGAAGAAGAACACAGCGGGTCTTTTTGTTATGTCTATTTAAGTATTTCAAACATACTCACTTTGTCCTGTTCCAGAAGTGAACGTCTCATTTGACTTTTGACAGAAAAATTAATCAAATATAAACAGTTGGGACACTTTTGGAGAATCCGTGATGCATTCAGGGTCGTACGCAGGTTTTCTTTTTTAGAAATACTGAAATTATTAGTTAAATTCCCTCTGCAGAACTCAACCCGCCTGAGAAACCTTTACTGATTAAATTAAAAAAAAAAGTTAAATTAAATTAATTATTAATTATTATGATTATGAATAAAAGAAAACAAAGTTAAAAAAATACATTAAATTAGATTGAATTAAATGACGAATTAAATAAAGAGAAAAAACAAATGTAATATTTATATAATATTGAATTAAAATCACATCATGTTAAACCAAATTACATTCAAATTAAACTGTCGTCTCAGCTGATTTGATTCTTATCAACTCACCCGCCAAAGAAAGTTCACTACTGTTTTATTTTCCCACAACAACACGATGACATGATGAGGCTCATCGTCCTTTAACATCTCTCAGACGAGTTTTTGGAGTTTCTTCTGACTCTACAGGATCTCGGGATGTTTTGTCGACCCAGCGTCTGATCTCTTGCTTCTTTAAAAATCTCTCTCTGTTATTTATCGCTACACTTGAGCGAATAAACACACAAGCTGATTGAAGCGACTCCTGCTGACCCGCATGGCCGAACACAGATGGCCTCACAGTGTCACGTTGAATCATGAGGATTCACAGACGGCGACGGCCTACGGTGATCCAGGGTCAGATATCATCTCACCCTGTGATAAACCATATTTAAGCAATAATAACAACAACAAAACAGAGTTTATTGGTGCCAGCGTGCAATAGTCGCAGGAAAAAAGGCTTTAGAGCACAAAAAATATTCAATAAATGGCAAAAAATTAAAACTTGCTTGTCTGTCATACAAGTTCATGTGCAATCTGATTGGCTGATGAGATAGTGCTTGGTTGCCATGTCAACCAGAGCTAGCCAGTAATTTTCACTTCGAGTTTTGGTTACTTTTACACATTTTTTCTTTTTTACTACTGTAGAAAACATTCATTCAGTCGGCTACAGTGATTAATGGTTCGGTGATTACTGGTTGGTTGCTGCAGCTGCCGACATTCAGCCGGATCCTCGTGCACCTATTACATCACCACCAGTCACCACTACACACACACACACATGCAGGATCTCAGATATCTCTGTTATACTGTATTTAACTCATCTGCTTTCTCTGCACGCGCCGCACATTTACACATACTGTACAACAAACTCTACATATGTAACACACAGTGCTGCTACATGTAAGAATAATGGATTTGGATGTTTTGAGCTTCAAAATTAATGAATAAAATCTTCTAATCAACTCTGAATTTTGCTGTAATCCAGTTGAGGGAAGTAAACATAGGTGTAAATAGGTTTCCTGCTAATTAAACATAGTGTTTGTATCATGAGATGATCAGAAATCAGTAAATTAACATTGAAATACTTGTTTTCTTCTCTGTTGCCATCCTGTTGTCTGTCTCGTCTCTGTAATTCCTGTTCTTGCACGTTTCTTTCTAATTTAGTACGGACTGTAGTTGACTACCTTGAGGGACAGCAGATGAAAATGAGCCTTTTAGACAAACTCTGGCTCATTTACAGTTTTCCCTCTGATCAATGAGCACCATCCTGGTAAACTAAATAACATTCTTCTTGCACCGCGGCTCTGTTGCAGTTCAAACGTGCACTGGAAGCATATCAGGAGCTGCCACATCTCTGATAGAGTTTAGACTTGTGAATACTAATATACATAATAATACATAATTACCACCTGATGTTGTGTTAGATCTTTTATTTCTAATAATTATAGAACGTTTTGCACTTCTCTTTGGACCTTGCAGCTTTGTTTTGTAGGTTTTTGAGTAAATAAAATGGATTATTTTGACTATAGTGAATATCAGAGGAAACATATTGTGTTATTTATCTCTGACAACCTGCTGTAGTGTCACAGTGTAGAAAGGACATTTATTTCCATTTCAGACGTTGTCCATTTCTCTTTTCCTCTTTTCTCTTCCTCTCTGTGTCTCATTACATACTTAACAAACAAGAACAACTGTTTTCCTGTAGCCAGTAACAAATTATAGGCCTTTAAATACATTCACAAGTGAATTTTCACGCTTCAGAGGCACAAGATGCTCCAGCAAAAATAAACCTGTTGTGTACAGACAGCAGACGTTTGTGCACCAGCTACAATGGCAGCAGATTATCAGCTCCATTCACAATCTTCTGTTCGCTGAGAATGTCACTATTTATTATGAGCTCAATTTAACTAATGTACTTTTAGTAATGATATGCTGTGACCATTTTTAAGTAGAAAAGCCCAACCAGGGACTGGAGGGGCAGGAAATCCTATATGCAACACATCTGTTTCATGTTATTGTGATCTGTTACAGTGTTTTTTGCATCATCCCTCACAAATAATCACACTTATAAAAGGAAAAAAGGGGTCCAAATCTTGCTTTTAGAGATCTTTGTAGGCAGACACTTTCAAATTACATGTAGGTGATACGACAATCTTTGGCTTATAAGGAGGAGGCAGGTTGGGAGACCACTGTTTGAGACCACAAACCAGAAATCTTTAATGTCACGTTGGGACATTTTTACCCCATTTTACTGTTTTAAGCCAAAACCATGATCTTTCCCTAATCCTAACCAAGTGGTTCTTGTGCCTAAACCTAACCAACGGTGTTAAATGACACATGAAAAGGTTAAAAATACGATGTTAAATGGGCGTAAAGTTGTGTTATTTGTACACATATTGTGAGACCGGGTTGTAGTAGCAGCTGTAGTTCAGGTGGTAAAGCAGGTAGCTATTAATTGTAGGGATTGCGTAAGTGTCTTTGACCAAGACGCTGAAGCCCATATTGCTCCCGTGTGTGTTTATATGTAGGAGAGATTGTGGACAAATCTTCCAAATGAACGTAAACAGTAAATTGCAGGAAATTCACAGCTCTCAAAGCATTTCTTCTTCCTCGCAGTAGGATGAGTGTTGCTCTCATCACACCCGTCCGCTTGAGTTCACTGACCTTTCTCCTCCCCCATCTTGCTCCGGGCTGCTTGGCTGACACCTCCTCATTACATTTTCCTCCCGTGTTACGTAAGATCCACTCTGCTGGAAGTGTCGCAGCACAATCTTGATCTGTGACCGAGGGCTGATTGAGTCACACAGCAGAGAGCACCGTTCCTCCGCATCGCAACTGTACGTTCTTGCTCGTATTCGAGCCCAAATGTGGAGAATCCCAAATGTATGTGTTGTTTAACTGGCTCCTTGACAGCATGACAGATTGTGTTTACATCTGAGCTCAGAGAAGAAGAAAGAAGTAGATAGCAGCTGGAAGAGCAGTGACCCAAACAAGAAAAAATATCTAAATCGCAGCAGTTTTCTTGACAACATGACAGCTAAATGACTGCTTTAATGGTGAATTCAAGAAAGTAGATGACTTAATATATCCATAACACCTTTCTGGAGACTGGCTAGGAGTGACAGAAGGAAGGAAAGAAAGAGAAACACAAGGACAGAGGTGGAGGGAGAGAGAGACAGTGAAAGATGGCCTTTCTGCTCTGGATATGAAGCAGAGATCCACTGCCTGCTGAGTCCTTTCCTTCCACAGGGAGATAATACTAATGACTAGTTCTGTGGCCTGTGGCTTCTCATTATGGGCTCGGGTTGGGATGGCATCTAACACACACACACAAACACACACAGATGTACATACGAGTGTGCCGGTGATGCTGACCACATCTCTAGTCCACAGTCCAACTGGCGGATTTTATAGCATCTCGCTCCCCCTGTTTCCTGTTCATTCTCTGCTGTGCACATTCCAATGAAGGCAAATAACCCCAAAAAATTATGTTTTCACCACTTGGATGCAGCAGTAACAAGCTTTAAACACATGACATATAAGTTGACATAGAGAATTTTTATTAACAGTGTTTATTTAAGAGACTGTCCTCTCAATACATAATAGGCGCTTTTGGACCAAACAGTTCTGGGGACTAACCCTAACCTTCAACAGTTCTTTTGTCTGTTTGCATTCGCGCCGGCAGTTGGTATAGCAATGTCACTTCTGCACGAGATAAAACAACAACAACAAGATGGAGGACATCGTGATTGAAGCTGTGTGTTGGTTTACACGGTTAATGTTTTACACAGGTAATGGCTCATGTGCTCGACCAATTAAATGTACACTTAGATTTGGACCAATCATCATACAGTGTCACTTAAAGTTCCTCTTGTACTGGGAGAGTAGCTACCCTGAGGTAGGAGCTAAAAAAGTCAAAACGGCGTTCCCAGTTCATGCAGTGCGGACACAATAAAAACAGGGTAGTTCCTCCAAAAGTTCTTAGAACTATGAAAAAGTTACTCTGGTCCGAAAGCACCTATTAGGTTGTAATGTCAGTCGACCAAAAAGGTTTGAGTGACTATATGTTGACAATTTTCACATTCAGAGGTGGGGGGTTGGGCTGATGTGTCTCTGACCTTAACAAAGTGATCATTTTAACCCAAACCGTGATCTTTCCCCTAAACCAAACCGGACTGTAACCACAGAGTTGTCACATCATTAAACATCATTATCGTTTGTGATGGTTTTGGAAAGAACAAACAAATGATCCTACTGATTACTGCCAGATTAGAAAACACAGTGAACATGATCAAATGACCTGTTTGGTCATTTAATTTGGTACTTTCAAGAAATCGCCAGTAGTTTCTTTAGTAAAGCAAAAAATAGTTATAATAATAATGTTATTTGTACAGAACTTCATCAAAACAACCTTTATCTTGGGTGGTTTTCTAGCCATGGCTACTGGTACTGTTTAGAGCTATATTGATCTATACTGGGTACATTTTTAACCCAGTTAGTGCAGAATAAGAAAACACAGTAAAACAATAGAAAATTACATTGACTATACAAAAGGATAAAATATAATGAAAATATATATGATACCTCTTATTAAATATGTGTGTTAGTGTGCAATCAGATTCAAGTTAACAAGCTGCCAAAAGACAGAATCTACCATATATGTCAGTAATGAAATGATGGATTAAGTGAACATTTAGAAACACAGTTAGCTGACAAAGGCTGCATTACATCACCTGGGAGAATGAGAAATAACTTGCGCTGTAGTACCACAATAATGAATTTTTCAGCCCAACAGGGTCAGCGGTCCCATTACTTGTTTTGTTGAGATTGATGATGAAGTTGGGAAATTACTGGCTGACATGTTTTGTGGTGTAAATCTAATGTAGACCCGATGTGATGAGAGCTGGGAGCCCATGTAGACGAGCGTAGTCTGGGTTTGAATTTACTGCCGGGCCTTCTGGAGGTGTTGTGGATGTAATTCAAACACATCTGTGATGGAAATTGCTTCCTCTGCAACCCCCCCAACTCATTTCCTCTTCTCTCCTCTAACAAATCTGAGTCAGGCTCCAATAGCTGCTCACCCTAATTTAATAGCACAGGGGACACTTACATCAGATCCCTTGTAATAGTACTTCAAGAAGCACCAGACTGTTGATAAATTGAGTGAAACAAAGTAAAAGGAAGGGAAAATTCGCCATGAGCCTTCTGTACCCCGAGGATGTCAAAATCACATCCAAACACTTGGGAAAAAAAACGAAATAATACCAAAAATTAACATGTGAGATTGTCCGTTCCTTGAAGTCAGCGCCTGCTAAACAAGAGCCGAATATCATTAAGATAATATTTCATCTCGACACCATCAGGAAACCAGAGCAAAACAATCAAACACATCAGCACCCAAATCTTTTTCCTGACCGTTCGGAGCACGTTCCACCAGAGTGAAACGCAGCGCAAACACAGAGGAAAGATGAATGCAAATAAATATCGTCATCAAGCTCTCATCCTGCTGTATTAGATAGATTAGATCCTGAGTATTGGGAGTTTAATGATATTATCACAGTTTTCTGTGTTTGAAGATCTGATTTTGTTACTGACTCAACGTTTTTTTAATTTTGGAACCTCAAAATAGGTTAAAGAAGGATATAAAGAGTTTTTATATCAGTGTTATCAAATATTGATGCAATTCTTAAATTCATAACCACCAGTGCTGCCAACTTTCTTATTAGATTTAATGACTTTTTTTTAAAGGGACAAATTTAGCAACTTTTTGGGCAGTCGTTATCGCCTCCTTAAAGGGAGACCCTATTATTTCTCAGTGAATCAGCGTTAATGAGGTTGTGGTTCTCTGGACTGACTGACTCGACCAATCATCAGCTCTAGAAAGATGTGAACGAGCCGTGAATGTGCGCACATAACGACCAATTACTGATCCCCGTTGTTTAGTCTGGAGAACTCTTCCTTTGTTTTCATTTTAAATGATTCAACAAGACTAATTAAAGATTTTTGTTTTAATTTTTAGAGTTTACAAGTGTTTTGAGTATGTAATCATTATACTTCCACAGTCTAAACAGCAGCCTGCATGCAAGTGTTTTGATATTAGAGATTTAGTAGATTTAGATGCATATTGATGAGACAATAGCAGCATGAAAATGATCATAGGTAGTGATAAAGCTATTCAGAGTCAGGATAGGCTATATGTAAATAGCTACATTATGTCCAAATTAGTGTGTGACGTCATCTTGCGACTTATTAATCAGGCTTTAGCAACTTTCTTCTGCGGCTCTGGAGGAACTTTCTAAAATCAGTAACTTCAGCTCCAGATTTATAAACAGCATGTCAAGGAAGCTGCTGGAGCTGGTTAACCCAAAAGTGAAGAACTTGTCAGGAGACCGGGATGTCTCACGCAGGAACATTTATTGAAGGTCGATCGAGGAGAACAGAGTTACAGTACAAGTGAAACGCTGTGTAATGCCACTCAATTCTGCCGTCTACTTCCAGACAATAGTGTTTAAACCCTTTACCAAATGCTTGCCCTTTCTACCTCCAATATAAGGTTATTCCTCACACATCTATGCATCTATTGAACTATAAACAAGACACTATGCTGATTAAAGTCAACTGAAGTCATGTAGTCTGTACACTGGTTCCTTGCTATCTATTCCAAAAGGAGACCAGTCTGACCGTCTGCACAAAGCACAGCACATCTCCACCTGACCTTGGTTACCATAGGAGACAGCCGGTCTTATCAAGACAGCTGCATATCCCAGCCAACCTCAGTAGACAGAAAGATGAACCGCTCTGAAACAGACAGGTCATGACCTGCTGCTCCCAGGATAGAAAATGACCAGATAATGACCCGTGGAACACAGATATTCCCCCCACACAGCGGACTTGCATCACAAAGTGGGGCAGGGAGTTTAAAAGATGTGGTTGTTTTCCGCTGCAGGGAGGGTTTTTTTGAACAAAGGTAAAAATAGGACCCAGTTTTTTGAACACTGACTAATATGTGTTTGGGTAGTCAGGATATCTCGGCCTCTTTTAAAAACCTTTCTCTTGTGAGTGTCCAAACTTTACAGAAGTTTGGATTACACCTCTGAGAAATTACAGGAGTTATTTGTAAGTTTTCTAATAATAAAGGTGAATAGTTCAAAGCTTAAAGTCCCAGAGTGGCTGCACAAACAGAGTGTAAACTTATACTTCTGTTGCTGTGATTTGTGAAATACTTATGACCATTTTTTTTTTCTGTTGTTATAAACCAGGGATTTTCAACCTTTTTGGCCTCTGAGATCATAAAATGAAGCAATATCTACTTATGACTCCTCATCACAGTTTAGTGCAATAGAGTGGACACGAGTTGCAATTCAACAACAGGGAGATTTTTCTTTTTTTAGATTTTATTCATTTGAAGGATTTTAAGAGGCCTTGAAGAGGTGAAAGTCTCCAGTATTTCACAGGATATAAAAGCAAAAATGAGCAAACAAACATAATTTTGTGCAAAAGAAACCACTGTTCTGTTGAGACTGTAATTTGCTGCTTTTAATGTTAATCCTTAAAAAGGAAGACAAAACGAGAAGTTTGCAGAAAGAAAAAGAGCGAGAAGACGACAAACGTCAAAGTCCTGCCCGGTGTATTTGATTGACAGGTGATGTCTGGTAGCTGTTTAGCACGAACGATTAACAGAAAATCAACAAATCAGAAAAATATGTTGCACACTGTTGAATGAACAGGAAGCAGCTCTGCGCTTATTAATTATTTTCTTGCATTATCATCAACATTATGGACGCTGCACTGATTTTTGATGTTGCCACGGGAACCAATGGAGATGTTTATTTATGTTGACATTCCTATATGGCGTGTAGTTTTAGGGTCACTGTTAAAACGTGTATATATATATGTATATGTGAGTGAATTATTCATGGAATCGTTGTTTACATTGTGTACTGTTAATGTATTCTGAACATAATGCAGAGCTTGTTTATATCTGATTAGGTGGAGGATGAAGGAAAACATCCAGGTACTTATATAAGACTGTGTGTGTGTGTGTGTGTGTGTGTTGCCAATCAAAGCACGATATGGATGAGTGCTTCACTCTGCTTGGCTTGTCATACATGATGCTAATGAGGTTTGTACAAACAACAGGCTACATCTTTAGCAGTAACCCATATGAATAATGGAATATGCATGATATTATGTAAAATAAGTAAATTATGTACGATGCAACAGAAAAAAACAACAGCATCTTTATTATATCCCCAATAAATCCCCCACAAATCGAATTGCTACTGCCTTGTCAAAGATGCTACATGGCCAAAAGTATGTGGACACCACCTGCTTTGGCTTTCTCTCTTTACTTGAGCTAATCTGATGATTTATTATCATCTGGTGCCTTTGTTTGCTCATGTATACGAGTATTTGTTCATGTTTTTTCCAAGTTTATACATATGTTTTTGTTATCTTGGTTTATGGAACAGTGGTTCGTCCCCCTTTTTTGTGTAAACAGATCTATTCCCTCTTTTGAAATAAGATGTAGTCTACTACAATTGTACAATATTCAGATGATCCCTCTCTCAGGGGACTGATTGTACCCCATTGGTGGATAGGAAGCAGATATCTTTGAGTTTCATGTTATGTTCATGTTAATATTGTAAATAACTTGATGTTCAGCCTTTATGTTGATGTAACTGATCGGCTCGACCTGCGATCCACATCTGGGTCAAATCAGGTCAAGTCGAAACGTCGTAATTGCTCTCAATAAATTGCTTTTTTGGAAGCGGATGCTCTTCATCCTTGAGATAAAATATCGTTGTATGCTGGAGCGAGCCTAAAAGCAGCTAGACCAAAAAGTTTGTCCATATACTTTTGGCCATATAGTGTTTGTACCAAGACAGTGCACACCACAAATCATAAGATCTCACGTCTGAAATTATTAACTAATTATAGTCTTGTGCTGTTTTTCAATGAAAAAATGTAGATTATAAGGTTTTAAAAAACTCAATTTTACAAATAATGTGTTTTTTTTCTCATGGTTCAAATTTTTACTTTTACTTGAAATTCATATTGTAAATATTTTCTTTGTTTATCATCTACTCAGTTTTACAAATGTGACTTATTTTGTTTTAATGTAATTCCTTCATGTAGTTCATGTGTAAATCAGAGAAGCTGTTTGAAATGGTTGAAACATAATATTTATTTACATTATTTACAGTTAATGTGTATAAAAGTAAGGAACCATTTGTGCTGTATTTAGAGGCATTCATTTTGAATACAAATAATCTGCCCAGAACCCCTTGTTTTTTGTTGATCGCTTTCATATTTAAACATAAATTGTGGAAAAATATAATTCTCAGTATCTAGTTATGAACAGAAGCTCTTAACAGGTCCATCACTCGAGCACCGTAACAGCATATTGTTCACACACGGAGATCTCTGCCGTAAAATTCCACCTTTCACTTCTTTCTGCAACAACAGTTATCTCAATTTTCCGGTGGACAGTGTGAAGTAGAGCGCCAGATTTATCAGGTGTAGCAGCAGGGCAGACGTGTTGAAAGCAGGTCTCAAAATCAGCTTCATGCAGATTTCAGGTGGAGAGTGTTGAAATAGTTTCATTCACGTCTGAACCAAAAGCAAATTCTCTCCATTAAAAACAACAACATTGTAGCTTCTGATTTTCTGGTTTTACATGTTCAGTCTCTTGTGCTTTAAACTCAGGCTGAAATTGCCAAAACATAATTGTCTGCACCTTTTCCATCCCCATAAAGAGTCGTAAATTGAGTGTCGAGTAATTGGAAAAGTTTAAAACTAAAATTTGAGACTTTATGGATAATTCCTGTTCAAAAAAGTAATTAAGCTTTTCATACTTTGTTTTTGAAAATGTTACTATTTTAACCTCACCATCAGCTTCAACCTTATTTTTTCACTCTAACGATGTGAATGCCTTTTTTTTTTTTTTTTTTACACTCCTATATTAATGCACACAGTTATTCAGAAAGCAGACTCTTCTCATACAGCAGTCAGGGATTGATTGCCTCCCCTGCAATCAGCCGCAAATTCACTCGAAATGAGTTTCAGGAGTCCATCAGCGAGGAGAGCGAAGGAGGCACAGCTGCTTCTGGTTCAGTTTCACGAGGATGTCGAGAATGTGAAACAGAGGAGTCTGGCGTCAAGAAGAGAAATCAGACACTTTTGAAAACATTTCTGGTAAAGGCATAAATAAAAGAGAGGTAGCCTACAATCGATCAAATGCATATTGATAGCAGCTGTGTTCATGCAATGTCGGCAGAATGGGAAGAACAGGAAAACTTGGGAGTATTTACACATTATTCCAAGATGCTAACCTTATCATTGTACCTTTTAAACAGCCTAACTTAGCTACTTTTGTTGTCATGTATTTGGAGTTGTTTGTAGTGAAACCAGACGTAAATAAAAGCTCATTTTAAACTACCTGAATCGATTATCTTAGTGTAAATATTTGATTTTATTTCGATGTAACTGCCAGTTTTGTAACCTTTTTGCCAGCAGTCTAACATAACACAAGGCAAAAGTTGTTGTTTTTTTTCCCAGACTTGGCTGCTTATAATTATGTCTGAATGATATGACTTTGTCTTCTGCAAATGGAAGAGACTCACTTGGAATATAAGAAAACGGGGCACAGCTGTGATGTAGAGAACTCAAATCAAGGAACCACAATTTTAATCACGTTCATTATGCCAGAATACGACTAACGAGCACAATTAGTCCACCTGTTCCACTTCAGCCTTAAAGGCTCATACTGCATCATGTTTTTGTCCTTATTTGTGTATATAGTAATTGATCTATGGCTTTATTATTAGGCGAGGTCACTAACAGCACTCCTTTTAATGCCATGGATTTGTACGGAGTCCCTGAAACGTCAATTTAAAAATGTTGACAAGCTTCACACACATTATTGTCTAGTAAAACAGAACTGAACTTATAATTTTATGAAAAAAAAACAACAAAAACATCATATCTGTTATTCAGAAGACCTGAGATAGAGGCTATGCACTATGTTTTATGGATATAAGAAGAAAATTGCAATAAATGTACAATTTTATCCCCAAAAATACCACAAAAAAGATAATAAATGCATCCAGGGTTAAATTTAAGTTGGTCCACAGCTGAGTTTTAAGTGTGCAGCAAACAGGCCTGGTGCTGCCTTTGAGGTTCAAATAGTTTTTGAAATACCTGCTGAAAGATTTCAGATCTCACACACAAGGTGAATTAATGTGAGTGTTGTGAAGAGCGGAGCAGGTGGACCAAAACACAGGAGACTGCAGGCAACAAGAACTGGGAGAATACATCTTTATTGAGGTCTGAAGGCAGGCAGGATAAAACTGAACAGAATAAAGGATCCAACCACAAACTAAACTGATGAGGTGCAGGTGGAGAGATGGGCAGAAAAGCTCAGGTTAGGAGAATGAGGTAATGAAACAGGAGAACAGGAAAGGAGCTATAACCTGCAACCTCTCTTATCTGTAGGAAACAGAAAACCAAAATCCCAGAAAACACAATCCTCTTTATCACTGGGAGTAAATGCTGTGTGAGCTCAGACTGGAGTGAAAACAACAACAGACTAACTAATATAGGTGACTTAAATCATTATCAAGCAAGATAGTCTTAAAGATACAACTCAAATCAGCCTTTTCCCCACTCAGTCCAGTCTAAACACACAGGGAGAAAAGTCTGAGGGCCTCTGGTGGACTGGTCGAGAATGGCAGCTAGGGACATCGAGCCAGACTGTGACAGTGACAGCAGGTCTGGATGGTGCAGCTATGACCTGAATGAGATAAGAGAAATCCAGGAGAGCAATCCAGGAAGGTGTGTAGTTAGATGGCTTTTTTGTGTGTTGCTGTGAATTACAAATGTTCCCCAGCGAACAGACGGCTGGGTTCAGAACGGTGGCTAATGAACTGACAGACTCTGAATCCCAAGTGTAATGGAAATCAGAGGAAGGGAGCCGGTGCTTTTTCTTCTGCTGTTTTCAGCTTTCTTATTTGCAGGATAAGAAGAATAAAACCCACAGGAATAACACTCATTTTCACATTTCACCTCCACTGCTGATTGCCATTTTTTAATTTTCATGTATTATGTTAGAAGTACTGTTTAAGTGAATGTCACAGCATTATCGTCTTTTAAGAGCAGTGTGTCCATTTCATGATGTGGCCACTGCGAGATTTACATAAAAAATGGAAACTTAAGGTAAAGACATAAAGCCTTGTTCTCTGAAACATGAGTGAGGTATCTCATTATGGGACACGCTCGCTGCACTGTCCCCCAGAAGCTATTTTACACTACGCCAGTCTTGACTGGCAGACAGACGTGACGTCCGCTCCCTAGAGGAGGGACTTCCTCTCTTTCTCAGCTCTTTCTCACTCCAGGCAAGCAGGGAGGTTTGGTGAGATATTGCACTCATGTTTCAGAGAACCGGGGTTAATTTCTCAACCTAAAGTTCTCTTTAAACATTTGTTTCAGTATCTCATTATGGCCTACTACTATTGCCAGACAAGCTCACCTCGAAGACTGATCATTAACACACAGTCAGGTAATTAGGCATATTTGGTCGTGAACCCACGCTCAAGACTGTATGAGACAGTGTAGGTGTAGTAACATCTAATTTGTAGAATATGGTGAAAGTGAGGTGTTGCCCAGCTGGCAACCGCACATTTCTCTTCAACAGAAACACCCTGAAACAGTGCCCAGGATGTAGCCATCCCATGAGTGGAATGAGCATGTAGACCTACAGGGGGTTGCAACCCCTTGCTATTATAGGCCACAGCAATAGCCCCCATGATCCAGTGTGACAAACGCTGCTTCGTAAGAGGTTTTCCCAAATGTGGTGTAGCCCATGACACAAACAGCTGCTCTGATTTCCTGAATCCAGCTGTCTTATCAGCATAGGTGCGTAATGCTCACACCGGGCAGAGCGCATTAAGCCGTTCATGCTCCTGCATGGAGAAAGGAGGAGGATAGAAAGCCGACAGCTCAATAGGGTGGTATGATAATGCAGAATTAGAAACCTTGGGCACATACACGGGATTAGGTTTTAGTAAAACCTTAGAATCCCCCATTAAAAACTGCATACATGACAGGTTCACTGACAACGCAAAGATGTCACTCATGCATTTTGCAGAGGCCAACATGAGTAATAAAGCCATTTTAAAGGAGAGCATCTTAAGCTCTACCTGTTGCATGATGGGCATGACAGCACATCAAACACAACTGATAAAATCCCACAGGGCAGTTATGTTTGTTGATACTGGCTGAGGGCGTCTCGCTCCTTTCATAAACTGATAAACAAACCTGCCATTTTGTCCCCAAAGCCTATGTGACACACCAATATAGCAGTTAGGTACACTTTTATAGTGAGGAATGCCAAACCTTTATCCAGTAGCTCCCGTAGAAATGTCAGGGTAACAGGTATAGGGCTGTCACCACCACCCTGCTTTTACACACCAATCCTCAAACTCACGCCATTTGCCATCATATGCACAACGTGTAGAGGAGGCTCTGGCGCTCTGAATAGTTGCGATGACACTTCGTGGTAGTAGTTAAGTTTCACAGGCCAGGCCCATAGAGCAATGCGCTCTAGATGAGGATGGAAGATCTCTCTGTGCACTTGTGACAGGAGATCCCTGTGGGGGGGCAGAGCCCACAGCTGGCCCAACAGCAGCTGAAATATCTCCGCTGGCCAGGAAAACACTGGCCAGCGGGGAGCTATTAGCATCAGAGCATGACCCCTCTCTCGCACCCTGGCGAGAGTAGGAGTGATCAGCTCTAATGAGGGAAAGGCGTACAGGAGGACATGCGGCCACTTGTGCACTAAAGCATCCAAACCCATCGGAGCGCTCTGACCAGTCAGGGAATAAAACACTGAGCATTCTCCTCTGACAGAAACAGGTCTATCTCTGCCTGATCATATTTCTTCCGTATTTGAGCCATCACCTCGATGTAGGGTTCCCAGTCCTTGTAGCGAGGGTTGCCTCTGGATAGTAAATCTGCCCCCCAGGTTCAATATGTTTGGCACTTGCGTGGCTCTCAGGGATAACAGGCGAGAGCTGCTCCACATAATCGGTCTATGTGCCAATGCAGCCCCCCTTGTTTGTTAATATATGTCGCTATCATGGTATTGTCTGTTCTGACCAGAACATGCTTCTCTGAAAGGGCAAAAAATGTTTCAGCATCAGTGAAACAGCCTGGAGTTCTAGGCAGTTTATGTGAACCAAGTGCATCTGTGAACTCCATGTACCATTTACTGTCCTGTTCATGTATGGCTCCCCAGCCCGCTAGAGAGGCATCTGTTGTAATGACTTTCCTTGCCAAGATCGTTCCCATGGCAATGCCTGTAGTCAGAAAAGCTGTGTGTCTCCAAGGGCACAGAGCAAGGACGCATGCCATGGAGACCAAGACCTGGCGGTGGCCGTGGCATGTTGAGTTCAGTAGGAGCAACGCAACCAACCTCTGAAACGGCCTCATGTCTAAACGACCAAGTGGAACGATCACCAGTGCTGATGCCATCAGCCTCAGCAGCTGAGACATATTCTGAACTTTAGCATCGTCCACCTGCGAAAAAAGTGCCAGACATGCCCAAAAGGCTTTCACCATTACGTGCTTTGAATGCGACTAAATCTATAGACAGGCCTATGAATGTGATGGTTTGTGAGTTGGAATCTAAACTCTTTCCCCAATTTATTGTGAAGTCCAGGGTTTATATCAGCCGTAGACTGATATTAGATATTAGACCCTTCTTTGGGACCAGAGAATACCTCAAATAGACACTGCTCTGGCTCTGCTCCAGCAGTACCATCTGAATAACTCCCTTGTTTTGCAGAAATGTGATTTCCTCCTGCAAAATATTAGCTTTTCCACCTTGAGCCCGTGACTGCAGTATCCCGTTGAATTGGGGTGGAATGGATGCCAACTAGAGCCTGTAACTCCTGGTTACAGTCTTTATTACCCAACCTGACACCACACATGCACACCACTGTTGAGTGCCTCAATGCTTGGCTGAACGGGCATAGTGGGCTGCACAGCTGCAGTGCTCATTATGCCCTACAGCAGACAGGCTGGCCCGCTGCACCACAAGTGGAGTTATGGCACCCCCTTGTGGTGTTATGTGGGGCTGCGCAGCCATGTCCTGTTCCTCTCTTATTTTTATTGTTTTCATTAATAATTGTGGCTGCCCCCTCAGCTATTTTTATCAATGATTTTACTGGGGGTGGGGCACAGTGGTGTGCGTTTGTGCACTGGTGTGCTTGCATGACTTGGCTGGGGCTCGCCAGAGCTCTCTGCAGGTCTGACCTTCCTACTCTTTGCGAGATTGTGAACTGCGAGTGCCGACATTGCTTGTGCACACCTTTTGTAGGGCCTGGAACATGTTCTCCTTAACTTCCCCAGGAACAGAACATCTTTTGGAGGGAATGAAGCAGGCATCTAGCTGAGCCTGCCATCCCTCCCTGGTAACGGCGTACTAGGTAGCGTGTTTTTTCTTCCTAGTCCCCAGAGTGATAGGTGTGATAGGGGTAGGTTGGTCTCCTTGCGTCACATTGGCAGCGAAGGGTTTCTTGGCCTATGCACCCTTGAGTTCTGGCGACCCCGGGCACCTGCCTGGTGGGTGGGTGAGGTTGACATGTTGTGCTCTTATTCAGCCTGGTAGACCGGCAGCAGTGACAACATGTTCAGCACCTTCACCGACATGATCACTGCCTTGTAGCCTTTTTCAGTCAGTGACGATGGGAAACAATCAGAGAGGTTCGCAGAGGTTTGACCAGAGGCGGTGGGAGAAACCTTTTTCTTCCATGTCGACCCCATCCAGCGTCAACCCTGCCTGGGTGAGGTTCTTGGCGGAGAGGGGATTGCTTCATAACCGGGTCACCTCCTCCAGGCACTCAGGAAAAACCAGCAGAAGCTGTCTGGTAGTGGATTTGACTTTAGGTAGCCTTTTTCCCTCATAGCGAGACTTGGTGGTCCCCACGGCCACTGGCTTTGCAGCTGGTGGGAGGATGAAGGGCCCATCACCATCCACCTCATCTTCTTCAGAGGCTAATGGAGTGAGAGTTGTCCCCTGCAATGTCCCTGTGCTCCGCAATCAGGCAGGCCTCGAGCTTGTTGGGGTCGATTAGTGGTGCAACAACGTCAAGCTGTTCACTCCAGCTGGCTCCCATAGGGATGGTGTGTCCCTGGGGGCTTTCCGCTAACTCCTGTGGTGGGGGGTTGGCTACTCCATCATAGGATCCGCAACCGTCAGGCTAGCTTGGTGCGCTAGCCTGCTTCAATGAGTCTTGATGGAGAGACGTGCAGAGAGACCTGGGTGTATTGCAGCCTTAGACACACAGTACATGCAGAAAGTCTGCCCCAGCAGTTTTCTTGCTACATGCACATGTCTTGGCTGGTGGCTTGACCTTGTACAGGGTGAGGGAAGGTTTCAGGCTCCGTCATTGAGTTGGCTCCGTTTGATACGAGAAGCGTTGAGCAGCTAGTATGGTGGCTAGCTGTAACAGCTACTGTTTGGTGACAGCCCAACTACTAAACAGATACAGCGCCAGGTAGCATTCAGTGACCGAGCGGTTATCTTGCTCTATGAACTATGTTGCTAGTCCGTTAGCCACTTAAGGGAGCATGAAAAGTTTAAAGACATTACGTCAGGCTATTGTAGCAGGAGGAAGTCCCTCCTCTAGGGAGCAATCATCCCGTCTGTTTGCCAGTTAAGACTGGTGTAGTGTAAAGTAGCTTCAGGGGGACAGTGCAGGGAGCGTGTCCCCCAGAAGAGTGAGGCCCTACACAGTCTCCATCACACAGGTGTTTTCACTTATTCTGCCTGATTAGACCTGATTTGTTCGCTAACTGCAGATCAATAACCAGACAAGAAGCTGACACATTTGTTGTTCAGAGACTACCTGTCTCATAACTGTCTGTAAACAATGGCTGTTTTGTGGAGCAGTTTATACTCCGGCAGAGCAGAATAATATACTTTTCAGTGCAACACCACTAATATTAAAACTTCCTTTATTTTCAACTTCAACGTTATTATTGTCCCAAAGGAAATTAGGTTCGCAGGCAGGAATGATGCTCAGGAATACACTGATGTCAATGTGTAGCAACTCTCAATAGCCAAGGACATAAAAAATAATAAAGAAAAAGATGTATAATAATAATAAATGCATATAGCATGTTTAAAAAAGTATAAAAGTATAAAAAAGTTATATAAGTACCTATATAAAAAATAGAAAAATTACTTGAGTCAGAAACTGGCAGAAAAAACATTAACTTCCATATAACATGAGCGCAGCATTTGATCAGTCATTAGAGTCTGCTATATACTCCAATACATTTTATTGGACCTTTATTACAGCAGTCTTTTTAAAATGTAATAGCAGGAAAAGCAAAGGTGTAATTAATAAGTCAAAATGTCTTGCGTCAAAAGATCTATTGGAAGCTAGAAATTCCCAGCTGGTTGGTTTAACATGTACCTGCTTCCATTAACCTAGTCTAAAGTATGAAAAAACAACAACTAAATGTAATATATTGGTATATTAGTTTCCATTTGTGCCTTTTTGTGTTTGTTAGTTGAGTTTTCAGAAGCACAGCCTAACGAGCCAGATTAGTTCCACCTGTTGCAGCTTAATTGTACTCTCATTCTGCATCTTATGTTTGTAAAACACTTTTCATTTACACATCCAGTATGTTGACTTTTGTTTTCACTAGCTAAGTCACTTGTTAATGTCTCACATGTCAGCTCAGTTGTTCTGTATGTGCAGCACAGTGAGCTTTATTCAGTGTTTATCATCTGCCGTTAATGTTTTTGTTTTTCTTTCTGTTTTCTCTCGCAGATGCTGAGGTGGTGTACAGGAACCGCGACGGTCATGTCATCAAGTTTAACTTTGCCTTGAACGAGACGGAGTTAATTCTGAGCAACAGTACATTTGTAAGTGCTCTTTCCTGTTTTTAGGCTTTTGTGTTTAATGCTTCATTAAACTGGCATTTCTGTTATTGACTGTCATTATTTCTAATTATTCTATTATCCTAATAACATGTTCATCTACAGTATGTTTATTTTACTACAATGGATGTTGTAGGAAAGGAGTGACTTTAAGCAATTTTGCAACAATTTTAGCTGAAGCAAATTGCATCCCCTTATTAGCACAAACATGCTAAAATGAAATAAATGTCCACTTGAAGTGACACACAGTTTTGTATTTAAACTCTGATGGCTTAGTTGTCTCATTTGCTTCCTCTTTTTATTATAAGAACATAGTTTTTCCTTTTTCCCCAAATCTAATATATATTACTGTGCAGCAGAAAATGAAAAGTTTGGTTACTGCCACTTCAACTTTAAATTCAATTTTGGCTTGTGACCATGCATTACATAGAATGCACTTGAACATACACTACTGTACATAAAGAATACCTACCACATAAGCTCATATGGCTCCTGTGCACTGATTGATAATAGGAATCTCTTGTAGTAGGGTTGTTTGCAAAAACCAAAGGACATGTATGATTTTTGTGATTTTCTGTAATGATGTCAGAGGTTAAACATGCTCATTTGAGGTGAACGTATGTAAGAAATGCTCCCTGTAAGTCAAAATCCAGGGCTTCAGCCTGCTCTAAATGCTTTGTTTGCAAAGTTACTTCTACTTCCTCCTTATGATGATGTCAGATTGTTCGCACATGTTCACAAATGCACGTCCATTCCGTAGCCTTTGTTGCTAAGGTTGTTTGCATTGTCAACTCGCACATTTAAAATCTGATTCGGGCTCAAACATGTACGGACGTATCTGAGAAGTTTCCATTTCAAGTAAATAACAAGAAAATGAAGCAAAATCTGACGTGTTTATGTAGCCTCCGGAGTCGGCGCTAACCAATCAGAGCAGATTGGGCTCATTGGGAGGCGGGCCTTAAAGAGACAGGAGCTGAAACTGCCTGTTTCAGACAGAGGCTGAACCGAGGGGCTGCATAAAGAGCCAGTATAAGATGAATAAGGAGTTTTTAACTGTAAATCATGCAAAGATATTCCAGTAGAGCCCAAGAAAATATCTATAGACCTGGAAATGTGCATGTTACTTCCCCTTTAAAAGACTGTATTCTCACATTTGTCATGTTAAAATAATACTGATATTCAATGACACTTTTTAATGAAAGAAAATAGAGTTGTAAGTTGTAGTACACATGGGCTTCCTAACCTTGCTGCCGGGCCAGGTCTCACTATCCAACACTACTCTTTATAAAAAGAGATGAACTGCTCTGTTCTTGTCTTGCTGGTGTGATTGGATCCCCACAGGCTGCAGGAAACATGTCAGGGCTCCCGACAGCGACTCATCACTGCTTTACCTGCAGAATCAGAATATGATTATGTCTTGCTAAGGGGGGTTGTGTACCCAGCTGTCTGCACTGTAGTTGAGCTCGGGCTTTAAGGTCACTGAATCCCCTCACCTTAACTCACCTCTCCGTTCTCACCAGTAAGAGAGCGATTCAATTTGAAATATGGTTTTAGATGAGTGTTTACCCGTTGATGCTGAATGCAATCAAATCACTGATCACATTCGCTTTGGGATCACGTTATCTCTCAAAAACACCCATAAGACAGATAAACATTTACCATCATGCAGTTATTGCCTCGAAATTCTTCCAGGAATGTGAAATTATGTTAGTATGTATGATGTGATTATCCCTTTAATGCTGTTTCAGAGTAATCCTCTTAGAAATGCTATTTTTTTTAAAAAAAAAATCAAAAGCAAGCCAAATTTAGCTGTTTTCTAATTGCGTCATTATAATCCTGTTGTAACCTGCTATTCAACTGTAAATTTACATCTTCTCTGTTTCCTGTAAAGCACCCTTTTTTTGACAAACATGTTTCTTTGAAGGGTTTTTACAATGTTTGTATTTTTTTTTCCTGCTTTCCTCTTGTTATTTAACAGGAATTTTGCAGGATCATTCCATGCTGTTCTGTTCTTATATATCTTGTAGTTTAAATGGTTGCACAAGGGAATTTGATGAGAATTTGAGTCCACTTGTCAAACTATGCATGCAAATTTAAAAAGCAGAGTCGGCCTCGTAGTTAGTCGAAAGTTCGACGCCCCGAAATTGCAGCTGCAGCATCCATCTGTCTGGATAAAGACATCTACTAAATGCTGCTCGAAAATCCACTTCAGTGCTCTGATTGATTAGTTTTCCCTCATGCGCATTCATGTGCTCAGAAAGAGACTGGAAGAGCTCACTTTTAAAAACAAAAGCAGATTAAAGTGCCAGGTATTAAGCAAATTAGTTTGAAAATGGATCGTAAGGGATGAATTGAGTCTTTTGTTTTTGTAAGTGAGCTCCGCTACTAGAGAAAAGCTGAATATGTGAATAGAGGAAAACAATAAAAGACAGTTTCAGGCACCAAAAGAGATATTAGAATATCAAGAACCAAATCGATTTTAGGCCTGACAAATCATTCAGTGAATCTGGACAATTTTGAAATGTCGTCTATGAAACACCTGTCCACCACGTCCTCCCGGAAATGTCAAAACTTGTTGTCGCTCCCTCGAGGTTTTATGGCCTTTAGTTGCCAGATTAGTTTTTTCCTGCTGCTTGTTTTTGGTGTTGTCATGAGATGAAGGCTAGAAATATGAACAATGTTAGCTGATACAAAAGGAACAATCAACCTTTCAGATATGAAATCACTTAAAGCTTCCCTCCTTTTTTTTGTTTAGTTTCTTTTCATGTTTAGTTCCATGTAAAACTTTTCTGCTGCTAACTAATCTTGCTAATCTTAGCCATGCTAGCAGCATCTAGCAGCTCCGGGGATATCTCAAAAACTTTTGGAAGGAGTGCCATGAAATTATTACAGACATTCCACTTGATATGACTAACTCAGACTGCTGAAGCCTCATATAAGCTTCACATCAACTTTTAAATGACTGTGTGGACACACTGTGGATTTTGGCCTCCATCACTTACATCAAAAACACATTTGAAGGGGATCTTTTAATATCCAGTATGAACAGGAGGAATTATTACAGTGAGGAAAACCTCTTTCACTGCTCATATAAACACCTGACTGTTGTTTTAAGACACATTTGAAATAATTGTGAAGCCGTCCTTTAACTTTTCATAAAGCACCAACGTTACATCAGGTCAAAATTTCAATGTGTTTTGTATTTTGGTTCATGATCAAGCGCCTGCAAAGCTAATAACATTAGCCACAGCTGTACTTTGTGCTGAGCACTAATTAGCAAATAATCGATTGCTAACATGCTAAACTAAGATTTACATGCTAAACAGCTGCAAAATCATATTTCTAAGTAGCTTTTTAATATGTTTGCTCATTTGCATATTTGTTTATTTCTGTGCTTTATCTACTTGCCGTTTTCTTTATTAATTTTCTTATTTATTGAGTTATATTTCAGTTACTCAGAAATAAGTGCAGCTGTCCATTTACTTTATATCAGTTTTTTTAGTTTTCTTGCATGTGTAACTGTGTCTACAGCATCAGTCAAAAGTTTGGACAGTCTGCCTCATTGCTGTGCTCAAACTTTTGACGAGTACTGTGTATCTACTTCAGGTGTCACTGTGGAATAGAGAAAAGTCTAAAGATGTTGTTTGCATGGTTTAATTAAATTTTTTTTCTTCTTTGCTTATTAGGTGGCTTTCAAGGTTGCGAAGTACTCGCTCTCTGCAGATCTGAAGTACGCCCTCTTCGCCTACGATGTCAAGCAGGTGAGTTTTAAATTAAAATGCGTCGTTAGCACAATGCAATAAATCAAAAAAAAAAAAAATCACCTGAGCGGCATCACATAGAGAAAACAAAAGATGTTTTTTTTGATTTGCGTCCCCCTCACGACCACACAAGCTGTGATTAGAGTTGTGGATCATCCTCAACATTAGCAGCCACTCTTTTCGCTTTTGTTTATTTCCTGGCAGGCTGTCATTTACATTGTGCTCCTGTGCAATACCCGAGAGTGCTGTCACTCACTCATCTGCATGCACAAACACACCCACACACACACAAGCTCTGGCCCTGCATCTTCAGGTTTGTGATTTGTGCTTGTTTTTATTTATCTTTATGCTCTTTTGTTCTCTGAAGAGCACTTTTGTGTTTGTTAAAAGCAACGAAATTGGAATTGACTTGAATTGAAACGATTAACTCCGATGCTGTTGGATAATTTGGATAATTTGGAGTCGTAGGCTGGACCGACGCCTGCTTATTGGAACATGCACCAACTGTTTGTGAAGCACGGCTACTTGGACTACACTGGGCTGCATACAAACACACACACACACACACACCCACACACACGCAGTTTCTGTCTGAAAAGAAATTGCACCACCTGCACTGAACAGGTGTGGTTTAATTTATTGTGTTTTGTTTGTCTTTGTGTGCAGTTTTGTGCTTTTTGTGCATCGTCACTTTATCTATCGTCACACACACACACACACACACACACACACACACAGAGGGATTCCTGTGTGTGAATCATCCACCATGAGGCTTTCTTCTCTCTTCTCTCCTCACAGTCAAGGTTTTTTCCATCGATTTTTAGATTTGTTTGAAAAAAAAAGAGAAAAGGATCAGGTTTAGAAAAGCAGCTGGAGGACGGGCGTCTGTGTGTTCGACAGTGTATTTCATGATTGTCAGGTCAAAACCGTATCATGGTTTAAGGGCCTCTCAATGGATTCAAAGCTCCCGTACACCCTCTGTATGTGGAGAAACGCTGATTATTTTCAACATTATTTCACTCCACTTCTTCTCTTCTTCTCTGCATAATGAGGCTTAATTGATTGCACTCCAGTTTTATTTGTTACCAGGGCAACATGAAAGCCCCTCGAGGGTTACAAGTAACCACCGCTGACTGAGATTTTTAGACGCTCCTCAATTGAATTTCTCTGTTCGTGCACCACCATGCATGAAGGGAAATCAGCTGTGCAGGACGCATATAGTACAGTTCACCTGGCAGTGAGGAAAACAAGTTGAAGGAGGAGATCGAGTCTTTGGGAGTTTGGGCCAAAAAACTTTATTTTAAATTCTAGTGGAGATCTCAAGGTTTTTATACCAAATATGTCAGGCTGAATTTTTGGGGAAGTATAAAATAATGAACAACACATGGGATGGTGCAGCCACGGAGTACTGGATTTAAATATTAAACTCAGTTAACATCATAGCTTTCATGGAGAGCTATAACAAGATGATACATAATATATATGATACTGCAAGACAGTCTGTCTGCAAAATATATTGTTTTTTAAACAGCTTTAAGCCAGAATGGACAACATGAAATATTAACAGAGGTAGTGTTTGGTGATTGTATAGTTGATCGCCAGTGTAAATATCATCAATTATTAATGAGAAGAATTGTCAATACAAGAGGTTTACAATGAAAACTAATCTCAAAGAAAAGGAGAGACAGAGACAATAATACAGCAAGTATATCAAACATAATAAATATACAATAAACCAACAAATCCTCCAAATTAAATGACAAAATACGTTGATGGTTCATGAACTCTGGAACGACACGTAGAAGCGTTTCCTCCCTTTAGTGAGAAAACATCATTTATCAACTCCAAAACTGTCACTGTTGAGAAATAAATATGTTTTATGATGTGACAACACTGTGGTTGAGGTCTGATTAGGTTTAGGTACAAAAGACACTTGGTGAAGTTTAGGGAAAGATCATAGTTTGAGTCAAAGGTTACGGGAACATTGCGGAAGGAAACAAACAGCGATCTCCTGTGTTGAGGTCCGATGTGACTGATCCTGTCGTTCTTCTTCGTCAAAATGGTGAAAAATGTTGATCAATGTTTCCCACAGCCAAAGGTCACAGTTGCAGATTAATTTTCTGTCAGCTGACTAATCGTTGCAGCTCCACTGTCAACCAGACTGTCTTCCAGTCTTCAACAGCAACATTTTAGTGTATCTATTGGTACTCGATACCTTTTGAGATATCGACCAAAATAAGCCAGTACCAAGTAGTTCTCCAGTCAAACGATACCTGCGTTCGTACATTTTTGTACCCAGATCTAGAATAAAAAGTCTATTTATGTGGTTTTGCTTGCAGCCAATCACTGCAAGCATTCTTCAATTTAACACAACATGTGATTGGCTCACGACTACAGCAGCTACAACTCATACAGACTGTGGTGATAATACTTCAGTGTACAGTTTTGTTCAGTTATTTAATAAAAATTTCAATAATTTGAGCACTTTTAATATGTATTAGTTATAAAAAATCATTTGGATGAGGAGGAGTGGCGGCATTTTACACAACTGAATCATATGAAGTAGGAAAAAAAAGGTATTGAATGAAGTACGCTGTTGGTATCACTTTAAGGTTACTGGTATTGATACTCAGTGCACTTCTGACACATTGAGCTCATCTTACTAGTAATGCGGTGCACTATTCATTCAGTGTGAAAACAGCTGTATAAAGTCTTCTGTTGCTCTGTTGGAGCTTTGTCAAGTCTGAGAAAATAACCCTGATGATGTTGTCAGGGTTATCTCGGCATCTGGAGACCATTTTATAGCCAGAGTTACAAATCGAGGCCATTTGAAGGACGTGGCAATTTGCAGGCAGGGAGGATCTCATCTAAAGGCACTATCAGGTTGCATTATGGGAAGCTTAGTTTCCAGCGTTTTGGGTGCTCGAGCCACACAGGGGACTAAAAATCAGGATACCTCAGCTTCTTGCTGCATCAGTTTCTAACCTTTGCTTTCGATTCTGTCCCTCGCGAGTCCTCCAACTTTATGAAAGTTTGATAATCAAGATCAAATAATTGACAGTGTGCAGTAGCATGCATGTGTTCAGACGGTACTTGGAAGAGACATTTTACCATAAAAAGATCAAACAATGTGCAGCATTAAGTGAATAAATTAGTCTTCAGTCATCTTTTTTTTTACATAAACCATGTTTTTATTCTATTTTTGCTTTGTTTTCTTGCTGCTGTTAGTTATTAGCTGCTCCAGTGAGCTCAAGTGTTATGTTATCTTGATGTTTACTCGACTTAAAGAGGCTAATCCTGCCTCAGGGTATCAGTTATGGATCATTGTTTGCATTATGTGATCGTTGCAGATGTACAGATATTCGTACACGGCGTCCTACATCGTTTACAACATCTACACGAGGTAAGAAAGTCTTTTATCACTGTTTTTCATCCATGTTTTTACAAAGCAACGACTTTTCTATCATGTTTGGACGCTCTCTTATATCATTTCAGCAGCTGATGCATGTACATGGTGGCATTCAGTAAGAGATGGTGGTTGTTAATATATATATATATGTGTGTGTTTGTGTGTCAGGGAGGTGCGGGAGCTGAACCCTCCGGAGGTTCACAATGCAGTGCTTCAGCATGCAGCCTGGGGAAGACAAGGACAACAGCTGGTAAGGCTGTATATATGTGTGTGTGTGTTTATGTGAATCATTCTCTTTATTGCTTCTCCATCTTTCTTCTCTCCTCACTGTGTTTTTATGAATTCATGCCCCCTCGTCTCTCTCGAGGGATTTGATGCAACCATGATCTGCTCTGATGTGATTCTTTCAGTTCTTTCAGTACAGGCTCTCCACACTGTGCTGTGTGTCTGCCTGTTTCTCAGTATTTGTCTGTGTGTCGATCTGACTGAACTCTGACCATTTTAAAGTTACATTAAACATTAAAACATGAGTTAGGACTTCTGCAACAGACCTATTAGCTAAGTCAAGAAAGTACAGTTGTCTTTTTACGGGTCTTTTCCTAATAATCTTCTAGAAAAGATCTGATATGTAACAGTTGTTTTCTTTATGAAGAACTAATTTACATACAGTGTTCAACACGGTATGCAACTGTATGCAACACTGTAATACCGTAAATTGGTAGTGCAATCTTTCTACCAGAGTAACCCTCAAGTCTTAGTCGATGCACAGCTGGTCAGTTGAACATGCAAGACCATGACAAATGTGTTTCTTTGTAGTTGTAAATTAAAGGCAAGGCAATATAATTCAACAAATATACAGAATGTGGTTTACAAATGAATCTTTAAGGTGGTTAAGATGGATCTTTAAATGTCAGCTCTGAGTAAAATTACACTTAAATGTGGATACTTACTATATGTATCATTGTCTCAGTATGTCTCTGTCTTTACTATCAAATACCAGCCTTTGTGCATAGTTCATTTCAGGAATCATCCCAGAAAATTAGTAAAATAAAACCTTATCAAACTTTTACCAGCTCACCATCTTTCTGCTTTAAACATGATGTTCTGTTTGAGGACCTTGAGAGTCTGAGCCTTAGTTAACAGCTCTAAAACCTACTTTATACGTCTGTTATTGGTGTTTTATAACAGTTTAGTCTAACAGGGAGTTTAACAACTGACCCAAACATACAGTAACATCACTCTGTAAGATGACATACTGTGCATTTCTTTGTCTGTGGATGACTTTCTAGAAAACACAATGAACATACTTTTGTTCATTAAACATATAGAACATTAAATATCTCCCCTTATCTACTTTTTTGGGGGGTCATTTCTATATTTAATCACCTTCAACAAATGTGCCTGCTCAGTTTGTGACAAAGAGAAGATATCGGGTTTTAATAAGGTTGATTATGCAATTATTAATATTATTTTTGACGCCTCTCCATTCTTTATAAAACTGACTTTGGAAGTTTGTTCTCTTTCTGGTTAGTCATCCAGCTACTTATTAATGAGAGATTCCAGTAGCAATGCTCAGCCAAAAATATAAAATAAGCTCCTTAGAGATATCCGCACTACCGGACCCGATATTATTGACATGCTGTTACTGGCACACTGTAACACAACATCTTCCTACAAGGCTGCTGGCAGCTGAAGGTTATATTTTATGAGCCAAAGTCCGGATTGCAAAGTTCTTTTTCTACAATTCTGCAAAATCTAAAAGAAAAAAAATTAAGCAAATCACTCTTTTGTGATTGTCTCCAACTTTATTATATGACATCAATCTAATCTAACAAACTGAAGGACTAATAGGGAAGCTGAAGTGTTGAATGTTTTTCTTTGCAGTCACTTGCATGTCTGTGTTGTGTCTTTTCGGTGCATACAGTAACAGTAAGACAAAGCTGAGCTGTACTCGCTGCAGGTAAAGTTCCTGCAGCCTGAACGTGGCATAAACTCAACACGGCTTCTGTGTGACTAATGACTTTTGAGAACAGGGGAAAATAAATAAATCTAAAAAAAAAAAACAAGAAAACAAGTGAAATGCTCACCAGGTGAAAAATGAATGTACATGGTTTCAGGATATTGGTGAACATGCAGGATGTGTTTGGTTGATCCTGTTTGTATTTGCAAATGCAAATATTAAAACACTGATGGAGGGAAAAGAGCAAACACACACACACACACACACACACACACACATTTGCTGCATAGGGAGATAAACCAGGGGCTTATGAAAAAAGCAAAATCTCATCAGAGAGGAAATCAAAAAGAAAAACAAATCAAAAACACATGCAAAAGCAGCACTGAGTTTGACAGCAGAAAGTAAGTAAAACATGAGGGGAAAAAACAGCAGGAATCCACGCAACTAATGAAAGAAATAGAATATGGGATCATGCATGAGCGTGCAATCAGTACCTCCAACATCCCTTCTTTCTTGTCAGATCTACATTTTTGAGAATAACATCTACTACCAGTCAGATGTGAGGAGTAACTCCCTGAGAATCACCTCCTCTGGGATGGAGGGCGTCATCTTCAACGGTCTCGCCGACTGGTTGTACGAAGGTGAGTGTGGTCACGACGTGTTTGCACCAGGACTGTAACTAGTGTTGTACTCAGTGTCATTTCTGGGGATTTTGGGTTTTTAAAGGGCACATAACATGTTTTTTTGTGATTTTCTGTCATTTATATATTGTTATGATGTCGGATGTTTATGTTAAACACGGTCAAAGTTCCAAAATTAGATGAACGTGCATAAAAATTCTCCCTCGTTTTGAATCTGATTCAGACTCAAACATGTACGGACGTATTTGAGAAGGTTCCATTTTGAGTAAAAAAGGAGAATAAGAAGCGAAATCCTGTTACTATAGTTTATTTATGGAGCCTCCAGAGCTAAAGGAAGCTTCCTGAAGCTGACCAATCAGAACAGAGTGAGCTCATCAGGAGGCGGGCCTTAAAGAGACAGGAGCTAAAACGGCCTGTTTCAGACAGAGGCTGAACTGAAGGATGAATAAAGAGCCAGTAGAAGATAAATAAAGAGGTTTTTTGAACTCTGAATCATGCATATATATTCCAGTAGAGCCCCAGAACATAAATATAGACTTGGAAATCTGCGTGTTATGTCCCCTTTAAAGGCTCATTATGATATTTTTTTGACTTAAAGGTGCAGTGTGTAGAATTTAGTGGCATCTAGCAGAGCGGACTTGGCAGAAATGGAATATAATATTCATTCAAAGTATGTTTTAATTAGTGTATAAAACAAGAATACAAGAATTGTTGTGTTTTTGTTACCTTAGAATGAGCCCTTTATATCTACATAGGGAGTGGGTCCTCTTCCACAGAGCCCACCATGTTTCCACAGTAGTGCAGGTGGGGGGGTGTGTGAGATGAAGCTAAATCCTAGACACTACACCTTTAATATCTTTCAATTTGTTTTTAAGCATAAAAATGGACTGAATTTATCTGGCAGACATAGTTTAACAGTTAAATTAATATGTATATTTGTATTGTTTTTTTTTACAGTGGCTTGTCAATCATTATAATATCATAAATACTGTATATAGAAGTTTGGGCTCATAATCCTATCCCCACAGTAGTATTATCCAGTGGCCTGTTTCACTAAACAGCAATTTACAAGCTGCAATTTGCAACATGAGATTATTTCCTCTCACTTATTTTAACATATTTTACTAATCAAAATAAATGGCGTACTTTGGACTCATTCATGAGCACACGAGAGCGCGACATGACTCGCAAATGTGTCTGTAGTTTTCAAGCCACAATAATTTGTGTTTATGAGTGTGTAAATGATGCAGTTATTCTGTTTTTTTTAATTAAAATGCTAATTTAATGAAGTGTTCTAGTAAGTAATAGTTTTCGTGATGCATCTGTTAATCTCTTGATGATGATAATTGCTGAACAAGTCTACAAATTCCAGTTTCTGAAAGGTTTTTTTTTGTTTTTTAACATTTTTGGGCTCTTTTCAGAAGCCAGAAGGCTCAGACAGAAGTTCTGCGATATGTATCTTTAGGATTTAGACTCAGGTCTGCGCATCTTTAGTTCAGCTGTTTAAAATGTTTTAAAGATTTGTCTCCTGCATTAAAAATGCAGCCGAGCAGACGAGACAAACTAAGCAGAGTGGCGATGAAAAATCAACAACAAGCCTCAATCCATTAACTCGCTGTGTAAACAAATTCAGTAATGTGTTGATGGTCTGTGCAGTTTGCACATCACAGACACACACTGGGGCAGATGGGGAACATTATAGAATCATTTCTGTTTGTAGATGTGCTGTGAGCTCAGCTGTGTCTTTTCTCTTTATCTATCAGCATTTATTTTAGAGTGTAACCATTTGGATGATGTTTTGACAGTGAATGAAAGAGAAGAGTGTGTTTTAATTCCTATTTCACTGATGATATGAGCAACCAGCAATGAAAAATGGAGGAATCAACCACCATAATTTAAAAAAAACAAACAAAAATCAACTTTTGCTGTTATAAATAACAGAAAACAAGTTATTTTTTGTTGATTTAATCTGTTTGAAGTCTCTTTTTGACCACGTTTTATTAAATTTAACCATTCTCAAGCCCATGTGTAAAGAAAACTAATAAATCAGCAACAACAAAGAATAAGAGCAGAAGCCTAGAAAATAAAATAAAAAAAGGAAATAAAAATGAAATAATGTGCAGCATATTACATCATCACCAGAGAGATCACGACTCTACACGGCTTTATTTTTCTGGCCTTCATCATTAGCACCTCTGAGTGTTACACAGTCAAAACAAGACGAAAAACAGAGAGCAAGAGATAAAGTATTCATGCAGAAATCGAGGTGTGTTGTTTCTTTTTTTTTTGTATCAGAGGAGATTCTGCGCTCACACTTGGCTCACTGGTGGTCACCTGATGGAGAGAAACTGGCTTTCCTCACCATTAATGACACGCTGGTACCTAACATGGCTCTGCCCCAGTTCACCGGCAGCACCTACCCACGAGGACTACAGTACCCATATCCCATGGTAAGACTGATTTATAGAGATAATAAGGTAATAGCATCATATTCAACCCAGGCTACTGATTTCCTAAAATATTTTAAAATATTAAGAAAGACAACAAGATTAGGTAAAAATAATCATTATTTCAGTTTATATTGGGCGTCAGAGGTGCAACATTTGTAATAAACAAAATAAACAGCTAATTGCCAAATATTCTTACAACTAATGAAGCAAAAACTGACTTCAAGGTTTCACATTATTCAGCCAATTTGCTAGTTTTGCACTTAGCTGGAAATGATTTTCAATCAAGGAGAAAACATCTCGCTTTTGCAGGGTTTTGTATGTTCAAAAGGTGCCGAAACTGAATGTGATATTACAGCGCCGGACGACCTGTTTCTTGAAACACCGTGAAGGTCGTTTCACTCAGCAGAACGTAGAGGAGACTCTGTTTCACATGGTGCCTCGTTGATTATCAGGTTCACTAATGGATGTGCGGGTCAGGTCCTCTTTTTTTTTTTTGTCTGCGGTTTCAAAGAGAAACTAAACCGTCATCCTCCCACCGCTGAAGGAGGAAAACAGAAGCTTTATCTGTTCTGCAGCATAACAAGCATCTTGTGTTTGTTGCGTTGTGCTTACTGTACCGATCTGTGCATGTCGGCGCTGCAAAACTGCCTTTTAAGAACATCTTTGCAACAGTTTAGTTTTAGATTTAGTTTTTGTCATACAGGATATTGAATATTCTTCAGTGTCAGCTATTTGTCTGTACCATTTTAATTAGTAATTTCCCAATAATTTGCTTAGACATGACCTAGAAAGAACTAAGCACTAATTTGGTTCACTGTGCACTTTTTAGATTTCTGCAAGTAGACAAATATATTTCACTGAAGACGTATTAAAACACCTACATGCTATTTTAAGCTGGTGCAGTTCAAATTTTATCACTTATTCAGCGGAAAAAATCTGCTTCCAAAACACTCAGAGAAATCTGTACAGTCATACAATAACTTTGTCATAAAGATGTTTTCTGATTTGAAAGGAAATTGATCAGATTCTCATCAATCCGCCTGCGTCTGTCTCTGTTTCACAACATCAGGCCGGCCAGACAAACCCTGCAGTCAAGTTGTCTGTGGTCAACCTGTTTGGAGCAACTCACACTCAGGAACTGCAGCCTCCTGAACAGCTCAGGCTCAGGTGACACACACACACACACACACACACTCACACACACACACACACACACACACATATATAAATACAATACTGGCACACAAGGGCACAAAATCCCCAATCTGATTCCTCTCTCTGCTTCTCCTCTGCAGGGATTTCTATGTCCCCATGGTGAAGTGGATCAGTAATACTCACCTCGCTGTGCGGTGGCTCAATCGGGCCCAAAACGCTTCGCTGCTGACGGTGTGCGACGCCACCGTAGGAGTCTGCCATCAGGTGGGTGTTATTGATTAAAGAAATGGCGTGACGCAGCGATTTCTGCTCAGTTCCCAAAGTAGTTTCAAGTCAACCGTAGAGGTTTGATATATAAACAAGTCTTCACATGCAGTCTAGAGTAAAATAAGCCTCATGAGTCTTATTCCACTTTCAATATAAAATGAAATAAAACTAAATATCACAGCATATTTCAGCTGCACTGCATGACTCTATATCTCTGACCCTTTCATGCATGGTGTCCACTACAGTGGACAGATATTTGGAAGCCATTTTGAACCATTTAAGTATCATTTTATATCATTTTTGACTCTCTGTGATTATGAGATATTGAATCATAAACTGAAAAATGGTGTAAGGTGGAGGAAATGCAGGAATATCTGTTAAATACTTTTATTCTCAGAGAAAAAAACAAGTAAAAAAATATATTTTTCAACTAAATAAGATGTTTGAAATACTTTTATCAAGTTTTTAATAATATTGTTCTTGTACATTTTTTTCTGTGACTGAAAATACATCCGTCCGCTCCAGTGGACGTTACGCAACAAAGGGTATATTCTGTCTATCGGGCCTCGGTCTTGTTTTTCAAATATCCTCCCTATTGTTGTAGTTATTTAATGTTCCTATGTGTTTTCATACCATTTGCTCTTAGTAATAAAATATTATACTCCGTTGATGCTTGGTGTCCACAACAGCGGAGACATGTCAAAATACAATTTATTGAAAAAAAAAAAGTTATTGGCATGATTTTTCACTTGTTTAAGAGTAAAAATAGACAATAAAAAAAATATTATTCTGTGATTTAATAATTCATGCATGAAAGGGCTAATGCAGAGGTTGCAGTGGGATCTGCCTTTTTGTGACATGTGCAACAACAGCTGCAGCAGGGAATTAAAGGACACAGTCCTCGTTTTCAGCAAAAAAATACATTTAAAAGTTGATGTGAAGCTTCTGTGAGGCTTCAGCAGTCTGACTCAGTCATATCAAGTAGATATCTGCCACATCTTTTTAGCATCAGATTCTCTCTGTGTTTTTCCCTGTTGAGCTGCGGTGAAGTATAGCAACAAAAAGAGAGACTCTGACACTAGAAAGACCAGAGCAGCAGTCAGCTGTCATGTAATTCTTCATACATCAGGTCAATAGTTAATTGCAAGTTTGCAACATCTGGTGCCAGATCCGATCAGATCTTTATCATCCCACAAGAGGAAATTCTTTTTTGCAGCAAGGCAGCATAAAACCACAAAACCATGAAAACATAAACTCAGTGAAAGACAATAAGGATGCAGGTTAAAAACAAGGAAAACAGTAACAAGACTAAAGATAAGAAACAAAGTGTTCAGCTGTGTGAGGACTCAAGAGGCAGTTTATAATGTGTTAGCATTGGGATAAATGAGTTAAGTTTTTGGAAACCTTTCATTTAATTCTTTAAGAGTGGATGGTCTGGATTTGAAAGGATGATCAGCTGACTGTAGATACTTCAGGTTTTGTCGCTAAACGTAGAAAATCAATTCAACTTCTCAGAAATCTCCACAACTACTCAAGATTTATTTCTCTTCTTTTAATGTCGGAATAACTTCTTGTTATTTCTTCTCTTGTTCAAAACACGTTACAATTTTCATCCCTTTCATTCAGAGACACGAGGACTCTTCGGAGGCTTGGCTCCCCAGACAGGTAAACCTGAAGAATGAAGAACTTCTGCTGACAAACAATCTATAATAAAAACATGAAGCCTTGCCATCGTTTCCATGCATCTCCAGCTACAATATATTATCCCCACGGCGCTATATGTTCCTTTTATTTTTGAGGCAGAATACAGCAGAACTCATTCATGCATAAAGTATGTCACCTCTGAAGCCTCTACTTTGCTCCACAGAGACAGGAGCCGCTGTTCTCCAAGGACAGGAGCAGGTTTTTCCTCACTCTGCCAGTGAAACAAGGAGGTCAGGGAGATTTCCAACACATCACAATGTTCACCAAGAAGGTGACTCGAGGAGGACTTTCTCCTTCTCCTTCTCATTCCTACTCTCGCATTCCCTTTTACACAATCTCGTGTTGAATCTTAAAAATCTACAAGGATGTTTTTCTGTTGTTTTCAGTTACGAAGTGACCAGGATGAGGTTCGCCACTTGACGTCAGGCGACTGGGAGGTGACGAAAATCGTAGCTTATGATGAAAACAACCAGATCATGTAAGTTAAATAAAGATAAAAAAAACATGTAAAAGAAACAGAGACTAATTATGTGATATTTCTCTGTTGCTTGTAAGTTAAACAATGATAAATATCAATGTGTTAACTCCCATCACCATGGCTACTTCTACCGCTGCTACCATCACAAAAATGACTGTTGACCAGCTCAGTCTTTTCCTGGTAAAATATCTGCTCTATTTTGTAGAAAGAGAAAAAGAAATGAACATGTTATGTTTGAAAATATCGCGTCTTTTTGTGCTGCAGGGTCCTCGACTACATAAATCTGTGTTGATGGTTGTCCAGCCACAGTGTGCAGTGACTAGTAAAGGCAGATGTATAATGGATCTATGACCTTGTCCTACTTTAGCTGCTCTGCTTTCCTCCACACACAGATACTTTCTGAGCACAGAGGACTCTGCACAACAGAGACATTTATACAGGTAAAATACAAGCTGCTGTACACTGAAATGGAATCATATTATGTGTTTAAAGACTTTTTGTTCATTATTTCTCCAGCTTATGTAATTTCGGTTCTTCGTGCTCAGTAAACTCACCGTGTGTTTTCCGTCAGTGTGTCCGCCCTCGGCCTGTTTCCACGACGATGCCTCACCTGCGGACTGAAGGAGGAGTGTACGTTCTTCGACGCCAACGTCAGCCCCGATGCACAGCAGGCCGTCCTGCACTGCAAAGGTGAGACAGAGAGTCTGTCTTAAAGGATGTTATGGGGGGACTGTGTCTGTGCCATGTGTACGCCGGTGGGTCATTAGCTCCGGTTCTACATGCGAATCCATCGGATATGAGAAAACGACGGCTTTCAGCAGCTTCAGAAGCTCCCTGTTGAGAAATGTTTGTCAGGTATTTGCTTACTTTGGTTAAATACGATTGTAACAGCAGGGTTTAATATCTGAAGAGTCAGAGATTTGTGGTTTTGAGCTAAATATCTCAACAACTATTGAACTGATTGTCATAAAATTTGGTTCACACGTTCATGTTCCCCTGAGGATTTCTTCTGTTTACATCAGTGAAACATTATGAAAACCTTCTGCAACTTCTGTTTAATAATGTCTTCCTCCTTTGGAAAATGGCAAAATGATCATGCTTTCGGATGGATGTCTATGTTAATCATGATCAAACTTCCAAAACTTGAGGCGAATATGTAAAACTGCTCTCTGCGAGTCAAAAGGGCTTCAGACGACGATGAAAATCTGTCAGCAGCTTGTGTTTCCTTCATAAAAACGTCAAAAAAAAAGTATTTGATTCTCCTCCACTGTAGGTCCTGGTGTTCCAGCTGTTCTCCTCCTGAGTTTTGATGATGTGGACTGTAAGTATTCTTATTTCTATTTAGCACGAAACCGTTTTCTGTTTATGTTGTATTTGTATGGGCAGGCAGATTTTTACATTTTTCTCATATCTGCTCTGAAATGGAAAAATAGTGTGTTTGCAATCAAGCTTCACCGTCTCACACGTATAAAAAACATCAGCAGCTGTTGGATTTGATGCGAGGTCAAGCTGTGCCAGTAATTTATACATTTCAAGATGTTTAATTTTGTTTCTTATTACACTTTAAATGTTCGCTATTCACTGCATTTTTTATAGAAAACCTAATGGTCAGTGTTGGTCTGCGATAAAAGAAGGAAATTTATCAGAAAATGTACAAAAAATTGTAAAAAAATGTGAAAGTGCAGCTACAGGGTGACAGAGCAGGAATGTAAGATATTGAAAAGTATGTTATTTTTTAATGGTACATGTGTAGGAAGCGTGTGTACTGTGTGGATTAGCCCTTATAAAATAAAAATGAAGTCATACCGTTGCTTTTCAGTGGCTTCTGGATGAAGCGCTGAATATTTTATCGCATCAGTACGTGAACTGTCGCGTGTTGTCTTTATTTCTGCACGACCTCACGTTTCACCTTTGCCGCTTGGCCGAGAGGAAACGGGATTATATAAGAAGGATTATCAACTTTCGCAACATACTGATTCACATCAGATATACACGCTAAAGCACACCGGGGCAGAAAGAATACAGGGTGGGGGGAAAAATGTGATTTAAAGGTTAAATTACACTTCACGGTACAACTCAAAGACTGAGTGCAAGGAAGGATTCACTTTTATTCTGTTCTGATGAATAATTTCCTGTTTCTCAGCGTATTTCATCCTGGAGAACAACTTCCCTCTGCGGTCAGCGATGGAGACTAAAAGGACGGTTCAGACGGACATCCGGATGATCACTAATGACAACTTTGGTACAAATGATCTGCACTTAACAGCTGTTTGTGTGTGTGTGTGTGTGTATTGATTCTTTACACATGACACAGAACATAAGATAATTGAGCTGTTTAGACATAGACGGCGGATAATATTGGAGTGTGTGTGTTTGTTTCTGTCCTCAGTGCTCTTGGCTGTCTCCTTTTTTTTCCCCCTCTCTTCCTCTCTCTCTCTCTCGGTCACCTTTCCCTTCAGCTAATGTTTCTCACTTTACTCACAGAGCTGCCTCTGAAGCTCATCTATCCCCCCGACTTCTCTGAGTCCTACCTCTACGGCCTTCTCCTCATTGTGTAAGCCTGTTCAACTTTATTACATTTACATTTTTTCCCCCCATCTGCATTCACCGCAACGCCTTGAACTTCAAAGTCCAAATTCAGTCAGGACGGCTGAAAATGAGACATTTCACTCCGCAACGCCTGCAGGCTGTGAAACTTATTCTAAAAAAAACAAATGTACTAGAAAAGTACAAGTAAAAGAAAAATCACATTTTAGCTACAACTTTAATTTCCCATGATGAACACACAATGCAGGCCTGTTCTTCTTTGTCTTTGAGTACAATCTTCTATGCTTTAATAAACCTTTGCATTATTGTAAGATTAGCATATTAGCATCATATCATTTTAAATATACAAAGTACAATTTGCAGTATAGTACATAATGGCAATATGCATAGATGTCATTTGCTAGACAAAACTAACTAAATAGTCAAGAAGCCTAATGACAAGATAAGATGCATAAGTTAGACTTATTTAATGACACTGAGATTAAATTGGCTTCTTCTTCTACTTCATTTGCTTCTTTCAAGAGTCATTGTTGGCTGTTGTGGTTGAATTAGGCCAAGGTTGTTTGCTTACTCTGCATCATGAGTTATTTTTAACTGCACAGATCAGGGCGGTTTATTCTCTGAGTAATCAAAAATACCCTTTGGTCTGGGACCGTTCTTCATAGTTTTCGCTGGCTCTCTTTGTTCCAAACCAGATAAATCAGCATACAAGGATATTTGATACAATGGTGAACTTCCAACTTTGTGGCAACAGTTTCCGTTTGGTCCCTTCCTGTTTCGGGGAAAGTACACAAAGCCAGCCCCGTGAAGAAATTGTTTTCTCAGTTTGGTTTGGAAGAACTTGAATCCCAATCTCAACCCCATCCAAAACTTTTGAGATAAACTGGAACACCGACGTCAAACCGGACCTTATCGCCCAACAACATCAGTACTGAACCTCACTAATGCACATGTGGCTGGATGGGAGCAAAATCTCTGCAGCCTGGTGGTTCCAACATCTGGTGGAAAGTCTGAAACCAGCAGAGAGGAAGCTGTTACATCAGCAGATTATTACTCATGATTTTGGAGTGAGATGTTCGAAAAATCACACATGAAGGTGATAAAATAAGATTAGGTGTTACAAGCAGAACAAGAATAAACAAACCAGAAGAACAGAACAAGCAGGAATAAAGATATGAAAATGGGGAAAACTACAAACAGAAGAGTAGAGAACAAACTGTACAACAAATTTAAATTAGAAGATATATACTGTATGTGAGGGTGTCCACATACATTTGGCCAAATAGTGGATTTCTAACAGTGTAATTCTGGTCTAAATGAAAACTCAATATCTCTGAGTAGATGTTATGCAGCAGAGGAGAAGCCCCAGCCTGAAACCTATCAGGGCTGTGCGGTTATCAGGAAATAACGCACACCTGCCTGTTAAACAGAGATTAGTGTTCCTGTAATACGATAAGAACACAGACTCTGAAAATCTGCCTTAAAGCTGCACCCACAGTTTCCCAAAAGCTTTAACTGCGAACATCACATCAGCTCCGTATCTGTCTATCTTTGTCCCGGCAGCGGCAGCTCTCCAGGCGGTCAGGCGGTGACGGAGGAGTTCCGGTTGGACTGGGACTGGGTGCTGGTGGGACTGGAGCAGGTCATTGTGGCGCGGCTGGACGGCAGGGGGTCGGGGTTCAGAGGGGAAAGGTAGGCGTACATACTAAGGCGTACGTTGATACTAGGAACTAATAATTCCTGACTTAATGACCTTTCATCCTTGTCCATCACTTCACAGGGTTTTGCAGCAGGTCCATCAGAGGCTCGGCACAGTGGACACAGAGGACCAGATAGCAGCTCTGGAGTATGTAACACATCTGTGTGTCGCTGTGTCTGGACTACAGCGTCTCTGTCTGGGTCATATTTCTATCCATTTGACCACCCGTGAAGTTAATTAGAATCACAGAGGTGCTTCATGAATTGTTTTTTGTGGAAAAAGCACAAACAGACAGCGAAGGAAGTGTTATATTTGTAAAAACACAGAAATGAGCGATTAAAGGTCCGTCAGTTTATTGTTTTCTGAAACTGAATCGATACTTTTATCGTTCGACATCCAATTTGTCCCAAAGCAAACACGAAATACACTTCAGCCTTTTATCTAACGCACATCTCACTCTCTAATCTCCTCACGAGAGACATTTTCAGTTGAAATTGAGAACATTATTGAGAGATTAGGTCGTTGTTATAATGGTATCCGTTTCTTTTTTTGGAGGAATTTAAAGTAAAAGTGGTATTTAAAGTAAGTATGTGTTTTCCTCATTGTCAACAAATCACATAAAGAGACTTAAACTAATCATATATTGATCCCTCAAACACCATCTGCAGCCAGAAATACTGTAGAGCACCAAATGTGTATTAATCCGCCACTGAAAATAGTCCATAACAACACTGTTTACTTACATTATGCCCAGCTGGAGCATTTTTACATTCATTCACCTCAAGTTTTGGAATTTTGACCATGTTTAACACAAACATCTGACAGTATAACAGTATAAAAATGACAGAAAATCACAGAAAGCATGATATATCCCCTTTACAACATAACATTAAACATTATGTCATGTCGCCTTTACAAAAATCGCACAAAAAAAGAGTAAAACTGCTGTAATATTCTTCTGTCTTCCCTTTCATAACCTCTTTTATGGCTTTATATTTTAGTTATTGTCACATACATGTAGCAGTTGATGCTATTATTGAACGTGTGAGTATAAAACATGATGATGGAACACATGAAGGAGGATGATTTGGTTCAAAAAGTCCCGTCTACCTCTCTGCGTTTCTCTAAGTTTTCTCATTTCTTTTCCCAGCACTCTTTTCTCACATGATCAGTTCAGGCATCGCAGGAGTTTTGTCAGTAATTCCCCCCGCAGCTCTGACCTTTGACCCTCAGTACTGTTGGTCACTCGGTTATCTGTGAACCGGAGCTTCTTCCCATTAATTCTCAACCGCTTCGGATTAGAGCTTCAGCTGAGCGTGTGAAAACGGAATCGAATGTGTAAAACCAAACCTAAAAATACACTTTTTCGCTTTTACCCTCCGATGATTTGAAATGTAAAAAACAAAGTCCGCTTGTATTTTGTGTGAAAGGTTTCCTCTGTGTGTCGCAGGTACCTGGTGAAGCTGCCGTTCATCGATCGCACTCGAGTCGGAGTCTTCGGAGAGGTTCGTCCGTCGAGCCTGTGAATTAATCAGACCTCTCACACACTTTTTTTCAGCTGACTGGATGAATATGTAATGTGTGACTGGATGACTGTAACGGCTATGAGGCTGAAATGCTTAATGAGGCTTATTTAAACTGTTTGACAACTCATTACTGTACATTTATCACACCAACAATTTTCATTTAGTAAGATTTCTAAACATAAAAGCATTTCAATATAGACATTTGTTTACTTATATAATCATATTATCCTCATATTCAGGATGTAATGTTTACATGGAAGATAAACTTTTCATCTCCATGTATTCATACAGTATAGTTAGTTATACAAGTGTCCAGCACATGTGGACTTACAAAACACCAAAATACAATTGTAGAGGTGAAACATTTGTCAAACGTAGACAAGAACAAAACTTCTTTAATTACATTGCAAACAAACAACTTTGTCTTCTGTACCAGACGCTACAATTAAAATTAGCCACACAAAAAGTTTCTTATAATCATTCATCCATAAAATCTGATCAGAAATTACCCTGTAATTTACCCTCAATCGCCCTTAAATCATCATATAATGAGCAATAAAACATAAAGTGGACTTCACACAGCAAACAGTCTTTTCTCTTAAATTCTGCTTCACATGAGGCTCCACGCTGTAGTTGTTTTCCATCAGACAATATGTTCTTAATTCAGCTTCGTACCAAACGTCAACAGACCGTCTTTCTTCATACATCAGGAACAGTTTTGCGCCGGACATCATGAATACTAAGACGCTGTAATCTGTTTTAGAAAACAGAGAAAGAAATCAGTACACACAAAATAACAATAAAATATACTGTATCTTATTATTTCTGATCATATATAAGCCTCGCTCTCTCCCACCTTTATATACAGTATAGTGGTCCCAGTTTGTGCCTCTCATGTGAGACCATTAATAGCACAGAATGTCATTAAACAACACGCACAGCTTTCTGAAGCTTTTTACAGAATCCTCAAAAAACTCCTCTAACTCTTATATGTTGTATTCAGAAAATCAGATGCTTAGCATTGAATATAATGTTAATATATTAGAGGTACAACCTGGGGCTAATGGTGTACTAGCTCATCTATAAGAATTTGACTGTATCACACAAAGAGAGAGAGACTATATTTACAACAGTTTCTTTCCTCCATTTAGCATATTTGGGTTTATCAAAACCTGGAAGATGATATTCAGGTTTTGGAAACCAGGACATGTGATGAGGATGCTCCAAAAACTTGCTGACAACTGGGATACAAGAGGGCATGTAAAAGCACTCAGTGCTGTCTGCAGATGTCAAGGATATGCAATTATAACATGAATACTTATTTTAATTAAATTCATGCTTTCAGCTGAAGGTGCGGAAGGTCTGAGAGGAGACAAAACATCTCAGTGAATTATTTAACGGGAGGAAAATGTGCCAGAACTTAGAGTAGATATTAAACTGTCAAACACACCTGCAGTACATAAGAAATATTATAGTTCATTTATGTCAGGGAGGTATAAAAAAAGAAACTCGTTTAAAGCAGCTGAATCTCCGTCCGACAGGACTACGGCGGCTACATCACACTGATGATGCTGAAGTCCACGGAGAAGCTGATCACATGTGCGGCGGCTCAGGCTCCCGTCATCGACTGGACCATGTATGGTGAGCAAAGAAGTCAAATTAAAACCAGCCTGCTCCACTTTGGATATCTCCTCTTCTTTAATATTATTACTTGTGCTGCTGCAGTGCTGCTTCCCGTCGTTTCCTTATTCACAACCTCTTTATCCTACATGATCCTTTTTATATGTATTGTCTTGGTAATGTGACTTTAATTATCCCTGCGCTCTGCCTTCGGGAATTCAGGCTTATTGAGTTTTAGGATGAAAAGCTTTCTTCATTCCTGTAAGCGTCTACACAGTATTAAAGTGACTGTACAGCTGAGGAGCTGCTGCTGTATTTGTGATTATATTTTAATAGACTGAAGTGTTTCACTAAATCCTGCGGTTCCTGTGTTTCAAGCACGAGCAGAACAGAATAAGGATTTCACTCTTTTTGATGCAAAAAAAAAAAAAAGCTATTTTGAAACACTGTGCATATAGGTTTCTCTAATGCTGACTGCCAACTATAATCTCTTTCCATATTCAGTTTTATTTCATTTTTGATCTCTCCAACATCTGTTTTCTTTCCGTAAAGCTCCACTCTTACCTTGCTCCGCTGTAACAACATATAACCTCTTTGCTTTCTGCTCTTTTCTCTCCTCCAGCTTCAGCGTTCTCGGAGAGATACTTAGGCTCGCCTTCGACCGAGGAGAGCAGATACCAAGTGAGCCGATTGTTCATCTGCTGCTGGACATGTGTTAATTAATTTTAATGTCTGTCTAGATTCAAGACTTCTTCTTCTGTGTGCACAAAAATGTTTCATACGCCTTTGCACACAGTCTCACCACACATTCTTCTATTATAAATAACAGTTCATGTGTGGGTTTTGTTACAACGGTTCCCAACCTTTTTTACCTTACGACCCCTTAACATTAAGAATTTTCTTCCTGTGACATCCTCTAGTCACATGTTGCATATGTCAGTGAGTCGTGTGAGTGATTTTTCCTCCTCAGCTGCTTAATTTGAATGATTTTTAGGGACCTAAAAAGGTAAAAGCATCCAGTTTTTCCACAAGAAACAAGCAAATATTAGAGAAAAGTCAACAAAATGACATTATTTACTGTACCAGGAGTTTATCATGTCTTCTTTACTCTCTGGTAAATCATCTCGTGACCCCTCAGGCTAATCTTGTGACACATTTGCAACCAGTAAAATATAAAAAAACCACACTGGAAAACAGCAAGGAGTTGAACACGGCTCTGCTGTTTGGAAGATTTTGGAAACAGAATTATAAGAAAACGTATTTGTAGAATCAGTAATACGTTCACTGACAGTGACTGAAGCCAAAAATCCAGATAACTGTGCATTGACACTAAAAATTTACAAATTACATTTATTCATATATTAAATCTAACACCCTGTACAATAGCAGGTGTTTAAATACCAGCCGTTTCCTTAAAAACTGAACAAAATCTCTTTTTTTAGAAAGACAGAGGTCTCACAGCTTTCAAAAACAGGCCACACACATTTAAATGAAAATGCTTTGCTTCACTTCACAAACAAAACAGTTCCCTTCTGTTAAAAAATGAAGAAGAAAACATGGCCACCAGCATTTAAGGCAACGCTCCAAATATTGTCCTCTGCAACAACCAGGGAAAGAAAACAAACATGAAAAATAGGAAAATGCCAGAGGTGCTAGCAAAAAATAAATAAATAAATAAATAAAAATACACAATTGTCCTCCAAGTGAAGGTTGAAGTCAAAGTGTGTTTTTCCTGCTATAAGTGGGTTGCCTTTAACTGGGCCACAGAACGCTATTTTTGTTACTCTCACAGCAGGAGGGGAGGCTGTTTTAAATGACGTCCATGAGGAGGGAAATGTGGCTCAATCTGATCAGACAATAATCAGCAGGACATCATCACTCATCCCGTCCACTGAGACTAAAAGAGACAGAGAGGAAGAAACGGCTGGAATGACACGCCGTCCGCTCGCTGATGTGCGGTGACTGACTGTCTCTAATAGGACAGCTTCCATCCACGCTCCCTCAGGCGGTCTGGCTTTTTGTTCGAGAGGAAGAAAATACAAGATACTCTTGAACTCGGTGATGTTTTTGTCTCTGCAAATGTGACCATTTCCATGTGCGTTTTCATTTCCAGTCAGGCTGCTCCACACTGGAAAGGCCAAACCGCTTTCAAAATATCCCTCGATGACCTTTTTCCAGACCTGTTTTCTGCTCAACTCAGAGTTGTTTGAGCTTCACAATCACTTCAAGAAATAGTATTCACAATCGTTTTTTACAGCCTTTAGGTGAAAAGTGCAGTTACTCAAGTGATGTACTTAAGAATTAATTTTGAGGTACTTGTACTTCCATTTTATACTAATTTATACTTCTTCTCCACTACATTTCTTACAATAAGTGAATATTGTATTTATTTTACTTATAAAATACAATATATTGTTATTGTAGGAGATTAAAGCAGTGATTTTCAGATCATTTACAAAGAATTTAGAGCGACTCTGCCGCTCCGCTCTGCTTTAAGGAGCTTTATAGTGAGTTTCAGTTCATTGTTGCAACGTCACTGTTTTGGTTCACTCTCAGTGCTCTCATGGCGTCGTTTTCGACCGCAGCACACAGCTGTTTTCAGAGGAAAAGCATAGTGGGGCATTTAGCAGCTAAAGAGTCAGATATTTCTCTTAGGAGTTGGTAGAGAGCAGAAACAGAGTTAAAGAGAGAGAATATTGGACTGAATATAGGACCAGGTGGACAGAAACACGACTCCAAATCTCATAATGTTTTTCCGTAACTGCTGAACTAACTAACTGTTTGCTTACAAGTTCAACTTCAACTCTTGAAATCCATGTTAACGATGTGCACATGTTAAACTAGAAGAGAAGACTCAGTAAAGTGCAGATCTCCGCCAGGTGTGTACAGTCAAGATGGCGGCAAAGCTAACAAAAACGGGGATTCATTCATGTCGTACCTAACTTTAGGAGATCATAACATATCTAGTATGGAATTAATCTGCAGATGCTCCAGTTCAAGATGAGACCAAACTTTTCTATGGATGTCAGTTTTTGAGCCAAAACAAAGGCCAGAATGTGACTTTCAACAGACTAGATAAGCCTTGTTTTTACCCTAGCCGATTGTCAGAAATGCCTTTTGCTATGTTGTAACGCATATTGTAAAATGGCGAAGACTGCTGAAAAGATGAAAGTCTAACGCCTCAGACACACAGGATGCGTGAGCAGCGCGTGTGCGTCGCGGAGCCTCTTGCTTTTCATTTTGGCGCCCATGTTAACAGGTTAGAGCAGCCACACAGCCATGCGTGGCTGCTGCGTCGTGTTTTCTAGAGATTCGTGGTCTTGCCTATTTTCTCCGCGTGACGCGCACGGTTCTCAGCAGAAACAGACGGGGAAAACAATAGAAAGATTGGGCTGCCAGTAGCAGCGCAGCAAAGGCGCCACAGCAGACACGCTGCCTGTGTGGACGCTGCAAGTGTGCAAGATGCAGCAGTTCAGCGACGTGTACGCGCTGCTCACGCATCCTGTGTGTCCCAGGCGAAGCTTTACGATAGGCTCATAAGGAATCTTATCAATATTTATTTGATTTCACAACACAACTCGCTCTCAAGGTACCAAAATTTGGCACCGATTGATCTAACGAGGTGACAAGACATGATTGGTTGTCTCTAACAGAAACAAGATATACTGAAGCAGTTGTTGATCACTTGCAGCCGCTACCAACCAGTTAAGAGGAGTGAGGACTCAGCAGTCAAGTTATAAAATAGGTTTTTCAAAAATTGTGAATCACTGCAACCACAAGAGGTCCTTGAACATACAGTCATAAACGTGCACAGAAAATAATAAGCTCATGGGTCCAGCAGTATGTGAGATTAGCTGTGGACAAACACACACACGAACACACACACACACACAACCAAACGCATGATCCCCTCCAGGCTTACGCCTGGCGGAGATAATTATTTGTCTTTATCTGTGTGTCCAGACATCCAAAGTCCTGCCCAACATGAAAGGTCTGCAGGGAGGAACTCTGTTTCTGGCTCACGGGACTGCTGACGGTACCCACTTTTCTTCTATATGCCAGTTTTTATTGCAAATAGAAATATAAAATGTAATTGTCATAGCAACCTGTAATGTGTGTTATTAAAGGTAGGTATGAGTCTTTATCGCTGGTGGTTGTGTCCTTTTGAAATGAGCCTCTCCATGCAGAGCATTAAAACTTGACCCTGATGAGAGCTGGAGCTTTTATCCAGCAGTGGAATCAAACCCACTTATTTGCATGTTTTGTTCTGGGTTTTTTTTCTCCGCAGCAAACGTCCACTTTCAGCATTCAGCAGAGCTCATCAAACACTTGATAAAGATCGGGGCCAACTATACTATGCAGGTAAATACAATACCATACAGCATTTTTGTCGGAGCTTTAATACAACATCTTCTGTATTGAAAGTCAATAACACTGTCAATACATATATTTATATTGGTAATTTTATTGAATTGTCCATTTTGGTCCAGTGTCTCATTACTGTTACAGATTAAATGTTGCCTTAAACCTTAAATCACAATTATAACACCTGAAAAAAACTGTTTAAGACAATACTATAAAATAACCTCTTAACATACACTTTACACCTTTATTTCCACTTACATTCATCTTGTTTCACACTGTCAGTATTATATATGTTCTGTATTAGTCGGTTCCAACTCTTCATTGAAGCTATATTGTGTTCACACCCAAGACTTGCACCATTTTATCAAACTGAAGTTGTGTTGTGCATCATTTTCCCAGAATTCAACCTGGTGTCTTTGGTGTCTTTGGAGACTTTGGGATCTCCTTTAGAATTTGAAATATAGTTTTATGGGTTTGAACAAAGTTTGGCTGCACAGCATGAGTTTATAATGACTGACAGACTGATTATATATCATCCAGACTACACCTGAAAACAATTAGTTAACTGGCCGTTGAATGTAATTGTTCTGAGAAAGGGAGACGGTTGCTGCCATATGAACTGAACCACAAACTTTAAAAACTTAAATATTGTTAAAGTGAACTTTACTGTAAATGGTCTTAAAGTCCTGCTATTGTTTTCTCCTCCTTTACCTAAAAAATATGACTTTCAAAATGTTTTAAAAAATTGGAAAAAAAAACAAAAAAACATGACGAACATTTGGGAGATTTTATATGCCACAAATCTGAAACGTCTGAAAAAGTTTAGTCTCAAATAAATATACTGTATGAAGTGTCGTATTGCTGTTCTTGTTATTACCCAATTTAGTTTTTTTTCATCTTTACACCTTCCTCTGTGATCTCAGATCAATTTTACTGTCCTTGGGCTCATAAAACCTTATTTCACACCCCATTAAATAGACTCAAAAACACATGATCGTCTTCTTGTCACTAAGGAAATTACATTACAGTATGAGACTTTCCCACGACAGCAACAAAGAGTTCAGAACAAATAGTTTGTTCGGACAAAAACCTTCATGTTCCTCACTGCTGAGTTTAGGGTAACCTTGTGAATTTACTCTTCACTCGTGCATCTGTCGTGTGTTCTTTTGGGGCAGATCTACCCGGACGAGGGACACTTCCTGTCGAGACGCAGCCATATTCAGCTGACTCACTCCTTAATCGGTTATTTTAGAGGATGTCTGCTCGACACATCATCATTACTCGACCAAGAACGGGACGACGAGTGAGAGGGAACGTGGTTGTTATTGGAGTCTGTGTGTGTCCGTTTTTTTTGTTTTATTTTTTACGTGTGTGTATATATGAGCGTACATGCCCCTGGTAGAGTGAGTTCGAGCGTGTGTGTGTGTTTTATACCTGTAGCACAATGTTTGACGGACAAAACAAGCTTATTCGTAACATATCAGGCTCGTTTCTGTTGCTCATCTCTTCAGTAGAATAAACAGATCTGTCTTCAGGTGTCATGATGCAATTTTCAGTCAGGATGCTTTGAAAAGATGGGTTACAGCCGTCGGTAGCGGCCTGACAAGGAGGTTATCAGTGGCGGGAAGTGAAATGTTATCGCTTCTTCTACCCGACAGAACAGAGAAGTGCCAAGTTGGAGTTGTATAGGAGGGAAAGAGAGTAAGAAACAGGGGGTGACGACGTTCTTTCTTAAGATATTGGTAACCCGTTGTCCAAACAAGCGTCTTTCTGTACAGTCTCCACATAATTTTATGACACGAAAACAATTTCTGACAGGTTTCCATGACGTGGACACAAACTGAAACGTGCTGCAGCAGCAAGATGTAAATGAGCCATTTTAATGTCACGTAAAGGTCAGTAATAGTTAATTGTTGGCAAGTGCTCGTGGTTAAGTTTAGGCAATTAAAACATAGGTTAGCTTGACATTTCGGGTGATGGCTGAGCAGGAAAAACTAGCTGAATGTAAAGAAATTTAACTTTAAAGTCCCTGATTTGGCAGCAAATCTTCAATATTCCTCCAAAAGATTCAAATTTCAGGACTAAATAAGGTTAAAAAAACACCATTGGGTTTTATTTATATAGCAGTATTTAATTTTAACACTTAACTCAGCTCCACTAATCCGTTTTATCAGGACTGTGTAGATGTAGTGTGATAAGATTTGATTAACAGCGACCAAATAATCCACATCAGATCCTGATTGATGCCTTTTATTTCCAGTGGAGTTCTGCCTACTTTAAACTAGAGGAAAAAAAAGCAAAGACAGAAACATGAATCATTCATGTGAAATAACCAAAACTGTTCCAACATTAACAGAACATTTTGGATCCTTGTTGCTCAAAGTAAAAAGCTGATTGAGAACATTTGTTTTAGGGTAGCAAGAAAAAAAAGTTAAAAATGAAAATTCTCAGCTTTTGCATTTTGTTTGTATCTTCTTTTGCTCTGCAGAAACATACGTCTTTCCTTGTACTCAGTGAAAGAAGGTTTTTGCATTTCATGGCTTTGCACTAAAAAATTTGTGAGACCAGACTGCCTCTATTAACTATATTTGGTATTCTGAAATGGACAACACAGTCAGCCTTCAGTGAAAGGGACTGAAACCATAGAAAACAACTGATAGATGTGCACTTATGGTTCTGCCTTTCAGAATGCTTTTTGCCTGGTGATAAATGGATTTTTTTTAGCAGCTTTTAGAAGCTTTCTCTAAACAATGAGTGTTCTTGTTTTGATGCAAATGACACCAGTTTGATCCCCCAGTTAGACATATAGCCACTGCTGTTAAAATGCATCATTGATCTTCCAAATCTTCCAGTAAGAACAGACAAGACATTTGTATTAAAGAGTGATCAGATCTTAGAAGAGTTTTTGGTCTCGAGGGATCATTTTCATCATCTGCTGCTACCTTTTCCTATAAACAAAGCTTCCTTAAGTATTTCAGGAACGAGCCTGAATTAGTGGTCGTCTGAAAGTATTTAACTCTTACAGGACAGCATGTTTAACCAACCAAAAAGCAAACTTGGTTGGCTCGTCAAAAACCTCTCAGAAAACCTGCGTTCTTTGGGTTTTTAGCATCAGTCTCGTGTATTCGTTCGGAGCAGCTTGCCTGTTTTCTGGTTGCAGGTTTGTAGATTCATCCAGCCTTTAGACAGCAATAGAGCTAAACATATGTACAGAACTTTACATCACAGGATCTCTTTTTTATTACACTTTGTCTCCTTCTTGGTGTCATTGTTCAACTGAGATTTACTTAGATATTTGAAACAAACTCTTTGTTGACACATAATTTAAAGATATCTATGTAAAGATTCAACTTAAAGGGGCTTAAGTGGGGTTCTCCCTTTGCACAAAATGTGTTAGCTACTCATAGTTTGGCCTATATTATGTTTTTGAATAAAACTTTCTTGTAAAAAAACAAAGCAAACAACATATTGTGAAACCAATCTGCAGCAGGCTTATTGCAGTTTCAGTCTTTTACATGGTGATTTATAACCTTGTCACAAGGAGTTTGTGTTGAATTCCTGCTCTAATGTTCTCATGTCTCATGTGAAAATGTAGTTTCATGTTTTGATAATTGCAGACCACTATAATTTAAAGGGGAACAGATGGGACTTTTTTCTATGTTTTTATAATTTCTAATGGTTCCCAGAATGGTTATGAATCACTTAGTGTCCCTTTAATCCTCAGATGATTAAAGCGCTTATTTAATTTGGTTATGGAAATGATTAGTTTTTGGAAATTTGGTTGATTTTTTTGATTAAAATGTGTCATCTACTGTTTTAGATAAATACTTTTGAGTACAAGTGCTGAGTCTGTGCATTTCCAGCTGCTTTAAAATTTTGTTTTTTGCTGTTCACTGCAAGTTGTACCTCTCAGTTTAGAAACACTCACAGGTTATCCATAAAGCATTACAATAAAAGGCATCATAAGTGTTATGGCAACACGGCGCCTGAGAGCATCCAGCACTGTGATTGTGGGTATGAGAGTGATTCAGACAATTACTGTCGGCCGCACACGAGTGCCATTAATCACAGTGATGAATGTCCTCTCAGCTTTTAGACATGAGGAGCCAACATGTGTTCAGTCTGGAGTTTAATTTTCAATCTGCTGTGAACACATAAGAATAAAAAAAAACATGACAGGACAACAATGATGGCAGCATATCTGTGAAGTTAGAGTTGGTATGAATTGAGGTGGTAATCCCCGAACTGCATGGCTAGCAGATTGGTTGCCATGCCAACCACTTTGGTAGCCTTGGATACAGCTACATCTCATAATTCATTTAAAGTTGAAACATCATGCAACATCTTCAAAGCCGTGTGTGTGTGTGTGTTTTTTCTGCCTCTCCTAAAAACAGCGAAGAAACCCGACCTGCTGAACTGTGCTGAACATCCTCCCCTCTGGCTGCGCTTTGTAACATTTGATGCCACATTTGAGTCCAATTTAAAGAAACAGTCTGTGAAGTCATGGTTATTGTTTCTATCAGGGTTTGTACTGTGAGTTTAACTTGATTTTCTTCAGGGGGAAACATTGTGGGTGTGGGATGAATAAAGCTTATTGTATTTTTTGGCTGTTTTAATATTAAAGAACTATGAACAAGCTATATTTGATCTCACTTTCTCGTCTTATGGCTGCAGGTGTTTTTGGAATTTATGGAGCTTGTCTTCAATGTATAAAGAATTTATTGTTATTTTAAATCCTTTTTTTTTTTGTAAAAACTGCAGTTTTTTCCCATCTAGAACTACACGAATGTGCTCAGATCATGGTAAAACTCCATTTGCACACTCCTTTCCTGTCCTGCAGGTGTGTTTTCTGCCTTGAATCATCACCTGACACCCACTCCCACTTGCACACCTGTTCCCAATTTCCTGATTAGCTCCCCCACCATTAAACTGTATATACTTTACCCCTCAGTTCCCATGAATCGACTGTTGATTGTGCACTGGTCTTCTGTATGTTTAGGCAAACCCAAAAACTTGTTAAAGTAATGAAAAATTATCTTGACATTAAAAGTAAGAATATCACTCACTGGATGTTGAGCTTATTGCCACTCATAATTGGAGTAGAAGAAGAGTCTAATCATTTGGAAAACCTGCCAAATGATGTAAAAAGTAGCTCAAATTATCACAAGCACACAGAAAACATTTTTAAATCCTCAATCAAGCAGAAAAAAGAGAACCCCAGTCTGCCAACACTGTTTACAGACACACTTGTTTTAACTCAACCAGCCTCTGAGTCATAAATTTGAGTCCACTGTCTGCAAGACTGTTCACAGGTTTGCTCTCTGGTTGATGTTTCCTGTTGAATTGCAGAGGAAGTGTTGCATTTAAGCAGTGCTGATCAGACAAAACACAGTACCATAAAAAAAAAAAAAATCTAAAACTTAAAGGAGAATTATATCCCTACATCACCCAAACCTCCAAATAATGTGTCAAACTTTTAGTATTACAGAGATTTAAAGTTTATGTGTTTAGGGGATAGTTCTCTCAGCAGATTTTGCTCCTTGTGTTGCTCGGTTTAAATAAGAGGTTTCAAGAAAAGCAGAGCCTTTTCCATCAAATCTGACTGTATAATCATGTCCTATAAACGGTCAGTTCCTTGACATACAGTACAGTAATTCTTTCACGAAAAAGAAAATTAGCCTCATAATTATAAAATCTACCTTTTTTGGCAGTTGTAGGAATAAACTGTGTTTCTTTATTCATTCATTGCATCCCTACTATTCAGTAATCTGTCCTCGCCCTGTTCATGATTATACACTGATATCAGCACCTCTTAATTTTCCTTAATAGCACTCAGTAAGTGTGGCTGCAGCTGAGAACAGCAGCTCATGTCAGCAGTGTGAAAGTGTCAGATATGTTCTGCAGCCTTAACATTGCATTCTTTTAATGACTGTGCCAGTAAAACTTATCAGTCTTATAAAATAATGAAAAAAAAAACCTTTTATCTCTTTCTCTGTTCTTCATGACCTTTATAAATCTCCTGTCCACACTGCCTAGACTCTGCTCAAATTGAGCCTTAATTACATCAAACCAATTACTGGCTTCGTCCACTGAGGGAGAGAAGAGAAGAAAAAGTCCACCAGCAACTTCAGAAACTATGAGTTAAGACCTGAAAGAGAAAATAGGTCTGCCGGGTGGTTTTGCACAGAAAATCTATAAAGAGAAAGACATCAGTACATTTTCTTCTGTAGCAAAATAGTAAATCTACTCCAGTTCTGCACAAGCTTTACCTTGGAAGTTTTAGAGCCTCCACACATATCAGTCATCACAACACACAGAGATTTTAAAATGCAAAAGCTCCAATATTACTGCAGAAAACTTTGGCGTTGTTTATTGCCTGATAGCAGCAACATGATGGTTGCAAAGGTCACACATGTTGTGCATGTGTGGTTTTGAATCATGTGCGTCTCAGAGCCAAGCTGGTGGACTTGTGACATCCTAATTTCATAAATTGCAATGATTTACAGCAGCTTCCTCTCACAGTAAAGCCAAACTGCCATCTTGTGGTGACCTGCCAACAGCTCACGTGTGTGAATTAAAGAGGAAGTGAATCAAATCTCAGCCTTTCCTTTCCATTCTTGTGATAAATGTAGCTAGATGAGGGAAGAGACGCCTAAGAAAGAGAATCCCTTTATGTGAAAGGCTATCAGTAATGCCAATGCAATACAGCATTTATAGACACAACTCTACCAGGCAACAGTTATGGGTAGGCTGAAACTGAAACTATTTGTCATTCGACATAAAATGAACCAACAATACTAATCTATTCATTTATTTAAGTAATTTATGATGCAGAAATGTCAAATATTTGTGAATTCTATTTTCTCATATGTGAGGATTTGCTTATTTTCTCTGATTTATTTCATATCTTTAGGTTTTAAATTTTTGTTGAACAAAACAAGCGATTTGAAGAGGCCATCTTAGGCTTTGGGAAATGGTGAATGGCGTTTTTTTTTACTGTTTTCTTATATTTTATAGACTAAACAATCAATTAATCAAGCGACAGATAGCTAATAAGTGCTTACAGTGAAGCTGATATTGAAGTAAAATTTAAAGTGCAACGTAAAACAGACTTTAAGAGTTTAACACTGTCAGTAAAGCTTTGATCAAGAAACAAAAGGGAGAAAGTGTAAATTGCTTTATTTAGAAAAGAAGGTAAAGACAGATTCCCTCTCACCAGAGAGTCATTTTTCAAATAAACCAAACACCACGGGATTTGAGCTTGGAGGAATTGCTGCTCAGCAGTAACGTTAGTGTTTATTACATACCGGTCGGTAAACTGCACATTAACACTCAGACTGCTCCTGGAGGACACTTGTCTTACTTATCAAAACCATTTCTTGAGGAGAGAAAAACTTTACCCTTTCTTTAATACAGCTATATTACTTCTTCAGTTCTAATACTCCTCCCCCTCTTCATCTTCCTCCACTGAGTCGATGCCGACCTCTTCGTAATCCTTCTCCAGGGCAGCCATGTCTTCTCTGGCCTCTGAGAACTCTCCCTCCTCCATCCCCTCTCCGACGTACCAGTGCACGAAGGCCCTCTTGGCGTACATCAGGTCAAACTTGTGGTCGAGTCGAGCCCAGGCCTCAGCGATGGCGGTGGTGTTGCTCAGCATGCACACGGCCCTCTGCACCTTGGCCAGGTCTCCTCCTGGAACCACTGTGGGAGGCTGGTAGTTGATGCCTACCTTGAAGCCTGTGGGACACCAGTCCACAAACTGGATGGATCGCTTTGTTTTGATGTTGCCGATAGCCACGTTGACATCTTTGGGCACCACATCGCCACGGTACAGCAGACAGCAGGCCATGTACTTGCCATGACGAGGGTCGCATTTCACCATCTGATTGGCTGGCTCAAAGCAGGAGTTGGTGATTTCAGCCACAGTGAGCTGCTCATGGTAGGCCTTCTCCGCTGAGATAACTGGGGCGTAGGTGGCCAGAGGGAAGTGGATACGAGGGTAGGGCACCAAGTTGGTCTGGAACTCTGTCAGGTCTACATTCAAGGCGCCGTCGAAGCGCAGGGAGGCAGTGATGGAGGAGACGATCTGGCTGATAAGGCGATTCAGGTTGGTATACGAGGGACGCTCGATGTCCAGATTCCTGCGGCAGATGTCGTAGATGGCCTCATTGTCCACCATGAAGGCGCAGTCGGAGTGCTCCAGGGTGGTGTGGGTGGTCAGGATGGAGTTATAGGGCTCCACCACTGCTGTGGACACCTGAGGAGCTGGGTAGATGGCAAACTCCAGCTTGGACTTCTTGCCAAAGTCTACTGAGAGACGCTCCATCAACAGAGAGGTGAAGCCAGAGCCAGTTCCTCCTCCGAAGGAGTGAAACACCAGAAAACCTTGCAGACCGGTGCACTGGTCAGACTGAAAGGTAGAATTTACAGTTAATTAATCAGTTTTTAAACAGACTTGAAACAATACTTCTGGTCCTCAGTTCTGATTTGTAATTAGGGTTTATGACATCAACAACTGTCCTCCATTTAAAAATGTACTGCTTAGTGAAAGAATTGTATTAACTAATTAATAAATACAACTTTCTTTAGTATTTTGTTCTCTTTCATTTGGGTTCTCTGCGCTTCAGACAGCATGACTAATAACATCTTCTGGATGCTGTGAAATTGCTTGAAAGCATGGCCTCATCAATAATAACTTGAAATGTTTGAATTTTAGCCCCAGGAATCCAAACTTCTCTGCAGCCCCTCTTACCAGTTTGCGGATCCTGTCGAGTACAGAGTCAATGTGCTCCTTTCCAACGGTGTAGTGACCGCGGGCGTAGTTGTTGGCAGCATCCTCCTTCCCTGAGATCAGCTGCTCGGGGTGGAAAAGCTGGCGGTATGTGCCTGAACGAACCTCATCTGAAAGAGAAATAGAGGCGTTTTGATGGCATGTTAATGTGTGGGAAGTAATACTCTTCTTCTGTTTGTTTGTGTGGAGTTTTTCTTGGCTAATTGAGAGTCTTAGGGTTGAGTGCCATATTTGCAAAGCCTTCTCAGACAAACTTGTGATTTTGGGCTATGAACTGACTCGACTCTTTTGTGGATACTGAACTGAAAAACTTTTTTAAAATCAATTTAAATTTAAAAAAAAATCAGAAGTTAAACAGAGTTACATTTAGTAGAAACTAGTGTGATAACTAATGTGATACAGTAATCATATCAAATTATTGATTAAGTGATAAAATTTAAACATTCTATTTTAAATAAAGACCAAAATGATGTAAATCTCTCAGATTATTATATAAGTCTAGTTTAAATAACTGTTTGGAGTTTGGAGAGGAAGGAATCAGTTATCGTAAATGTTCGCTGATTAGTGGAGTATTTATCTGACACAAAAAAGCTCAGGTGTAACCAATAATATTAATAAAGACTCTGTTAGATTTAGATGTTCAACACCATGGACCTCACACTGGGACATATAAATGGTATAAAGTTACATTTATATGTGTCTGTGCTTGAGCATATTTGTTTCCAGACTTGTAGTGATGAGTAAGCCTCTGAGATCTGGCTCTGAGAGAGAAAGACGATCTGATTGGCCGATTTAAACTGAAGAGGGCGGGGCTAAAGTGAAGCTTGAAAACATTACCAGCTTGAAAAGAACTTTGGTCAAACTTAAGTTATCATAAAAGGCAATGATTTTGATTTTTTCATGACCACTGCATAAATAGTCTTGTAATTGTAAGTGTGGGTAAAGATTAGCAAGTTTAATGTTTATACCTTTTATAACTTTATTGCTTCCTTCTATCTTTCCCTTCACCTGCATTAAGTCCAAAGTGGCATTGAAAGAAAAGTTGGTTTTTCAGCTCAACAAAACCATTGCATCACTAAAACAGCAACTCCAACAAGACCATTAACTCCTAAATACTGGCTCCCAGGTTGGCATGTGTTCAGCTGAGTGAATGTGAAACTGCTGTAAATTACAATTCTGCTTTGAAGAAATCCAACCCCCGAAACTTGAAAGACTTCTTTTGAAACTCACCAATAACGGTGGGCTCTAGGTCGACAAAGATGGCTCTGGGAACATACTTCCCAGTGCCGGTCTCACTGAAGAAGGTTGTGAAGGAGTCATCGTAGCCTCCGGAAGGCTTGTCGCTGGGCATGTGGCCGTCTGGCTGGATGCCGTGCTCCAAGCAGTACAGCTCCCAGCAGGTGTTGCCCATCTGGACACCAGCCTGGCCGACGTGGATAGAGATACACTCGCGCTGTGGAGGAGAAAAAGAAGAGATTTAAGATATTTATTATTATAATTTAACCTTTCTATACTGAATCCAACAGGATTTAGGCGTATAACTGCAGATTATAATCAAATGCAACTGGATTTTCCTCATTTTCAGCTGCTAAATGTCAAAATTATCACTGAATATATCATGCTAATCAAAACTCCACGGAATTTTAAACCATAATTAGGTTAAATGTCTTTTTGCTGGATGTCTTAATGCCAACATTTCTGCTTTTAAACTTGTCCAGGCCTGCAAAAAATGACAGTTGGGCTTCAGCAAAAAAACGGGGTGGAGTCAACGTGTTATAACTTCTCAAATCCTCAAATGATTTTGCCACATCATTTGTGTCACAACCCATTTCTGGTGTATTGAAATTTCCGGGTGTGCATCTGCAAATGTGTCAATAGGACATGACACATCCCAGTAGTCACCAATCTAAATAAGCAAGCAGTGGTGATTAACAGAGTCTTGTCAGATAGTCTGTAGGGGCCAAAGTGCCTCCACACCCTGCTGAAGTATTTCAAGTTCCTTGTAAAAGATGTGGGTGAGGATGGAGGAGCGAGATGCATGAATGCTGAGGGCAGAAACAAGTTTGGTCTTATCATTTGGGAGGGAAATTCGTCCTGAGGGAGTTAAGGATGCAACGTCATCTGTCCTGTTTTGTTAACTGTCCCTTTGCAAGGAGATAACAGTGACAGAGATGCAAATGTTGTGTGAGAGTGAGACACAAAACCAAACTCTAACACCAAAGTATCCATTTCTCACAAAATAACAGCATCTTTTAGAATGAAATCAACATCATTCATCTTGTGAATTTTAAGTTCCCTAAAATGTTGGGTTTCGCAATCAAACATTTTGAATGAATTTCTGCTAATCAGAAACGGCTTTGTCCCACCACTGTGTGTTCAGATAATTGCAGCAGTTAGTCTGTCAACAAAAGGCCAGCTGTCACTGGTAATTTGAGAACACAAACATGTCAACTATTGCTGTCAAAATATCATCGAGTCCCTTTGTCGCAGCACTATTCATACCTGCTGCAGGATGTGGGTCAAAATAAGAGTTTAAGTCAACCAGATCCTGTTATATTTATGCATATAATTAATAATTTAATGTTTACTAGATGACTTTTAGGATAAAAGAGGCTGACTCCTCCATCTCTAGCTGACCTCTGACCTCATTTTTAGAGGGAACATGTGTGTCTTTCACATATTCATATTGTTGTAAAATTCCTGAGATGTCTGAAAACATCCTGACTTTGCAGCTCGTCATGTTTTTCCAGTCTGACCTCTTTAGCAACACAAACAACCAGAAGCATGAGGGGAGAGAGAGAGAGTGAGAGAGAGAGAGAGAGAGAGAAGGGTATGTTGGTTGTGTGTTATGTGTCTAGACCACCAGGTATTCTTTTCAGTGTGAGCCTTTGGTTTGTTTTGAATTCTGATCCCTTGACGTCCCCCCTCGCCCCTCCTCCTCCCCAAAAAATACTTGAGATAAAGAAGAAGGAGGGGTCACACTGACATGAGAGTTGCCAAGTATAGTATGGCAATGGCAGCTAGCTCAGCAGACAGCTATTTTGAGTGAAGTGTCATTCACACGACCCACACACGCACACACCAGCAGCTACACTCTACCCTACTAACCTGTTTGGACTCCCTGACTGCAGATTATATCTGAAACATATGTTCAAACTGCAGATTCCTCCTTAAACAAAAGTATCTGCCCCCTCCCATTACATTTACAGTCTCTCTGCAGAATGCAACATGCAACTGCAAAATGATTATTGTCAAAAAACTTATAGTATAAAGACAAAATAACACTTCATATATTCAGCAAAGCAACAATGAACTTTTCCTGTTTTTGCTGTTAAGTGAGGCAGATGGTTTTGACATTTCTTGGCCGGATATAAGAAAAGTGGAAGTGGTGAGTGCTGTCATTGACTGCCACATTGGCTCATGTTAACAAGACACACAGCTTGTGAAATTTTCACTTCCTGGCAAGAGTGGGGGGAGGGTAAACTGACTATCTGCTTCCTGTATCTTGTCCTGACTGAAACTACGTCACACTTGCCATGCGGCTCCTAAAATGAGAGGGAAAAAACACAGCAGAGCATTGTTGTACACCAAAAACTCAGCCTGAATCCAAAATCATGTGATATATTCCCAGATTAAAACAAACCACAGCTGAGGTTCTAAAAGGGACCTGACTGGTTACACCCTGACCATAAAAACTCTGAATTACATAAATCTAGATGCTAACATGCTAAATCTCCACCTAAACCCAGACTAATAGTATTTTTTAAGGTGGAATAGCAGCTCCAAAGGCAGTATGACTCTCTGGTCCACACCTCCTCCCCTTTCACACTGTATCCCATATGGCTCAACAGGAAGCGCCACCAGATCATTTGGAAAACTACAGTTTACACCCCGACAAGCTGTTTTTACTCACTCCCGTCTCTCTAATCTTTCCCAATGACCTGCAAATGTTACAACACACTCCAGTATTTGCACCCCTGTTACGAAGGAACAAAGTAAAAAAGGGTAAGGTCAATGTCCTGAGCTAATGCTATCGACTGAACTTAAGACTCTTTCATTCTTGTTAGCTTGTAAAAATGTTGATCCAAGGCCACAAGGCTTTACTGTCATGTGCCTGACCACATATTTAACAGGGCAAATATGCTTGTTAGTCTGTATTTGGAGGTTGAATCTTTATGTATTCAAAAGGCCCAAAAGTAGCAGCTTCAGGTCAAACATTGCAGGAATTCAGAAGCTTATATGCTTTGTGGCGAATGGCAGAAATAGAAATGTAAAACACACAAACGGCATGTGGAAGCCACATCAGCATTCCCAGGCAGCCGGGCAAACAAGCACGCCCTCCTGACAGCCCTCCAGGCCCCATATGGAAACAGTTAACCTTTACTGAAGCTGGAGCCGCATGCCTGGTAGCATGTTTCCACTGATTGACTTTGTGTTTTTCTCTATTTCAAATATTTTCTGCGAGAGAGTTTTATGTGCTGTGCTGTGGCAGTGTCAGAAAGTTAGAAAGCTTCAAGTAGAAACAAAAGACAAAAGCTCTGAACTTTTTTTGGGGGAAAGAAAATATACAGATACCAAATATAACTATAACTATTCCACAATCATTACAGTTTATTATAGTTTTCAACACTTTGAGTACTTCCTCACACTTCAAATATGACTCATAATTCTCACTTGTAGCTCATAAAATGTTACATTTTGCTTTGCTGCAAGTCAACAAAGGAGTAAAACCACATGTTGATTGCTGATAATAGTAATAATGACTCCATACTCACCATTTTGATATTCTGATTGTCCTTTTTTGGAGAAGAAGTTCAAAATCGTAGGTCCTCACAGTGCACCTATAATGAGATCTCTGTGAGTGAAGTCCCATCAGTGTGTGACACACACGCACTTTTATAACTACTACAGGGGGGAGGAGGAAGAGGAGGTGGAGCCACCAACAGCTGCAGCTTTGTTCCTTTCAAATCTTTATTTCTTCCGCAAAAAACTCTTCTAAAATTGACAGAAAGTTTATGATATTCTTAAATATTCTGATTACATTTTAACAACTGGCACAATTTATTTCACTATTTTGGTTTGATCCCACTGTAGTGGCAGTTTAGAGTTTATGAGTTACAGAAATGTTCCAGTAATAAAACATAAGGAGACGCTGCCTTTGATAACTTTATATCTACTTTGCTGTTTTTCTCTGTTCTCTGATGTTTGTTTTAATAATCCAGTTAATACTCCAGCAAATCTTTTGTTGCAGATCAGTTTAAATGGCAATATAGTTTACAGCCACTAGATGGCGCCCTCATCATTTAGATTTTGTGTCCAACATTAAACCTCTACTGTGAGTAGTTTACCATGTGATAGAGAAAAGAAACTGAATTCCATGGGTTGCTTATTATCATTAAACTAGATTATCAACCATGCAAACCACTCTCTGGATACCAACTACTGCCCAAAAACCTCAGGTTACAGTTAGTAATCTTTATGTTAATTTGTTTGATTGTAAGTTTTGTTTGGGAATTTGCACAACTAAAATGCAAATATAGACCAAGATAGATACCATATGATTAAAATGTCTTTTGGCTCCGTCTTGTAGAAATCTAATCTTTAAGAAGAATTTTATTTAAGATTATATTGTGCTCACATGGTGCATATTGCTAAATAAGTTTGTGTTTTATCACATAAACTAAATAACACAGAGAAAACTTTTGGGTCCATTTAAGTTATTCTGCCCAGACAGGCAGATTTTACAATATGAAAAACATACAACATCAATATGATACATTTTGATCAGATTGGCAGGTTTTCTGACGGTGTATCAGAGTATTATGGTATTACAGCTACAGTTTAGTCAGTTATATTTGATATATTTTCCATTTCAGTGAGCCATGGTTTTTACCCGCAGGTTTGTATTTTGATTTTGCTCACACGGCAAGTGAACATATCCCAATTCAAGTTTTTCCAGATGTGGATGATTGGAGTGTAAACAGCAAAAAAATACTTCCTGTTTTTAAATTTCTGAATAGTGTAGAGAAAAATATAACATAACTGTAATTATGTTTTTTATTTCAGTGCGATTATACATTTTATGAGGCATTATGACATTAAATATAAGGGAAGAGAAGTCTTGTTGTTTTGGGGAAAACGTATAGTTCCTTTCTCTCAAATTGAGTTTTCACCTCACAAATGTTTTCCAATAAACGTGCACACACTGTGCCACACTGTTCCTGAACTTTACCTGTCCATCACTCTTTACAGGAATGCAGAGCCGAGCCGCGGGCCTTCAGAGGCCTGACGGAGCTCCTCGCGCCAGGCCTTCGGCTCTGAATGTAAACGTCCTCATAATCCTCAAACAAACCCCTGAGTCCTCCGGAGCCTATAGCTTCATCCCCTGAACCGCTCATTCCTCTTCAAACACTCCCCTAAGCATCTTTTGGAAAGCAGAGATAGTTTGCGATAGGCGGATAATGGAGATCTTTTTCAAGTGTTGTGTTTCGTCCTCCTCCCCTCGGAGGTCTAGAGATTACTTTTCTTTTACATCTTCCTCGGCGGTGAGACTGTAAACTATTTCTTTCCCCCTCTTCTCACAATCTTTTGGCAATCTGTCAGCCAGTGCTGCCAGTTTTTCAGCACTTCTTCTTTGCCAATTCTGGTTTTCCATGTCTGAAGTTGATGTGAAAAGACATTCAGTGTATTATTGAAGACTAAAACCTGAACTGCCCTTAAAAAAATAACAAAAAGTGCTATTTTATGAGATGATTTCAAATTAATTCAAGAATTTTGTTTGAATCAAGGGTCATTTTCTGAACAAAAATACAATAATGTGTCTTATTTGTCCATAATTTATTCAGTTTTTCTCATCTTTAAAGGAAAATTGTTCTTAAAGGGTGAATATAAAACTTTGAGACGGTGTTAAATGTAACATCATACGTTTACCCTCATGGATGTAACCACAAGTTATGGTTTTCATTTCACAAATTTGTGGCACCATCAATTTTTATCCGTAATAGTGTGTTGTGGTTGATTCTAAGGTTTTATTGTTTTGTGCAGGAAAACTGATTCTTACACCAGACTGTTCAATAATAAGAAATGTGTTTTTTCCTTTCTCTCATAAACAGTCTTTATCCGCTCTCAGGAAGTTATATACGATCCCTGTATGTCTAAATGTCAGCTGCAAAATTGGTGATGAAGATATGCTGCACACAACTTAACTCGCCTGAAGGCATCAGCCAAATGCCTGGAAATATAAATGTAAATGGGAATGAAAATGGTTGTATTGTACTGTATGTTTTAACTGCATATGTGTGAGACTTCAATTCAGAAACTGTAGCATGAGAATGGAATATTTATCCCTAATTTATGGATGTAAAATTATGCAGCGTTGCTTAAATTCAGCCAATCAACTGTAAACACCAAGCAAGTGCATAGCAAATGAAATTACTGGTGTAACACTGTATTAACATGAATATTTATAGACAATTTCCTATAGAAACTCTGAAGGTAGAAAGTTCTGATGCCAAACAGAAATGTTATTTCAAATATTAATAGAAAAAAAACATTTAAATTTATTCCAAACTTTTATTCCATCAGCAGTTTTCTGCATTTTGAAAAATATGGCACCTACTGTGACTGATTGCCAAAATGTAAATGTGATTATCATCTTTAGCTCCTTCTAAAATAGTATTTTCTCAAGATATATAATTATGATTTAATGTTGCAATTCAACATCCATAAATCTTGATTGTAACTTGTGAAATAACTGAAAATTACACCATTCTCAGAGAAAACGGAAGCTGACAGAATTGCTTGTAATGGCAGATGGTTTAAAGTGGCTATAATGGATATTTTTCATCATAACAACATATGAAATCACAGTGTGTAATGTGTTGGGTGTTGCTCGTAATGATGAACCTACAGAGAATTATCAGCAGCTCCTCTCGGCTTTATGGAGCTTTATTGTGAGTTTCAACTCATTGTTTATCTGTCCAGCTGCAACTTTACTGTCCAGGCAGCGGAAATAAACAACTGTTTGCTAACAAGTTCAACACATCAACTTAAAAGGTGATGATATGTCAGTGTCGTGTTCACAGCTTGTTTCTGCTGCCCCCAAGTGGCCAAAAAAAAATCAGTTAATGTATGTTTAAGAAGTGGCAGGCTGAAGAAAAATCACTTCCAATATGTTCACAAGGGGCTACTGTTGGGATCCAGTGGTCCCATCCTTGATTAATATAACAACACACTAATTAGACAGTGTAAAATTAGTGTAAAATCTTAAATATAGCTAACATCTCACAATCGTCCTGTTTCTAAATTGAGTTTTGTAAGCAAACCTGTGAAAAAAACATGAACTCACCTCAGCTAAAACAGCTTCTCTTCTGACAAATATCACTGCAAATTAGACCAAAGTAACGACTAAAGCGTACTGTAGCAGCCCTGTAACAGAGGAGAGTCTTCAGTAATGCAGGTCACAACAGTCACAGGTTTCTCAGGGTATTCTTGTGCATAAAGAAGAAGAAATGAGACGTGTCCACTGCTCAGACTCTCTGAAAGGAAAACCCCTGCTTAAACACAATCCCCCCGCTGGAATAAACCAAATTAATCAAGAAACCAATGTTTGAAATTGTGTGTAGTCTGAAACATGTAAATAGAGTCAAACACAGACATGCACACACAAACAAACACACACTAAGTGCATCCACAAACCGAAGTAGAAGTCTTTTTTGTTTGGTTTTTATTGCGTTGAAGCTTTTTTGCAGCTCTGGACCTGATCATGGTCAGAAAAGAGATTTTTTTCTCCTATAGCAGTATCATTTTTATCTAAAAAAAACAAAAACTGTAATATTAGTTAAGTGAGCTGATAAAATCTTGCAGTGACATTTGCTACTGCCAAAACAAGCAGTCCCAGTAGAAATTTTGCAAGGAAGTGAATCTCTTCTGCACAGTATTACCAAATACCTGTTAATAAATTATCTCAGGATTGGAGTTTAAAAAAACTTAAGTGGGATATTTCGGGTTCTTGATGCGTCACTTGGGATCCTCTGTGTGTATTCTGTCCTTTGTCTCCAGGTGGAAATAATCCAATCCACTGATTCAAGTGTCTAGATGACTGTTTGTCCTGCTAGCAGAGAATGCTAATTCCAGTTGTAACTGAGAGACTCCCTGAAGGATTTACCCTCACAAATAAGGAACTCTAATCCCTTCCAATTATTGTTGGTTGTTTCGATGACAGGAAGGTTTAGAGCAAGAGTTGCGAAGTGGACACTTAATCTTGACAAAATCTTTTTAATACAAAATCTACTGATTGCTTTCCTAAACAAATGAAGCACTTAAACAAAAGAGGCAGTTTTGAGCAATTTATGAACAGCCATGTTGATGTAGTGCTGCTCTGACTGGAATATAAGGCTCTGTAGGGGTAAAAACTTTTCATAGTCAAATTATGTGTATTTATAGAGTCTACCTTAATGTGTATGCTGGTCAATTAGCCTGCCATAAATATCATATTAATGAAAGCTGAGGAATGACGTTGATTTAAAATGGGAAAAAAAGCTAAATCTCCTGTTTCTCATAGAAATATTTTATTTGGTTTAAATATTTATTGTCTTTGGGCAGGTTTGGCTGTTTTTCTAACAGCAGATGTGGAAATTTAAACGATTTATTAGCAAAGAATGGACCAATCACATGCTTGTTTGACTGCCAACAAGTCATTTATAATTACAACAGCCACTGAGGCATCTGATCAGTAATCTGTAATAATCTGTAATGGATTACATGTTGAAAGTGAGCGGGAGGTCCCTGCCTATAAATCCGTCTGCAGTGGTCTTAATGCTCGGGGTCTCTGGGCTGGCAGTGATAAGGGTTAAGCTGTATTGAAGATGGATGGATGCAGAGATCAAAGTCGGTGGTCAGAGCCTCATAAAATCCCACAAGTTGTGCTCTCGAGATAAAATACTCGATGCTCCTGTACGGCCACAGCCAGCCTGAGGGCCAGGAGGTCTCAGGATCCCTGAAAAACAACCTGTTTCTGGTGGAGGTTGAGTTGTTGTTGGACAGTCAGAGATGATCAGCAAGAGCTCAGAGGGGTGAAGATGTTCGTATTTTGAAGAGCAGCTGAAGTCTCTCACCTGAGAGAAACATGTATTTTTAATATTTTTATGTATAATATTCCTACAGGGACTTGCTACTGGCACCATCGAATGTTGTAGTGACCCTTAAAGAGCGCTTCATCTCCTATGGTGTCATTTTGATATTCTTGTAATATTTCAAGCGTATATGTACCCAAATTTTGTCTTTGCACACAGTATATACTTTGTACAAAGAACATGATATTACTATAATGATGAACCTTGGATATTGTACCCACGTATGATTGTTGAACATCTAATGCAAAAACCATAGTCATTATTCTGCTGCTATGACAGCCTCCACTCTTCTGGGAAGACTTTCCACAAGATGTTGGCTCTTAAAGGATCCCAAAGGTATTGGATGGAGTTGAGGTCAGGCCTCTGTCCAGGCCAGTCAAGCTCTTCTTCACCATGGACCTTTATGGCTTTGTGCACAGGGGCATTGTCACACAAACAGGAAATGACCTTCTCCAAACCGTTGCCACAAAATTGGAAGCACACATTTAACATGTCCCTTAAAGGACACATTCAGTTTTTGTCAAGTCCATATTTAAACAACACTCACGTGTCCATATGGACATTAAAAGAGTTTGTCGTCGTTGTAATTGGTCCTTCTGCACATACATGAAGAAATTCTCTCCCAGTGTAACTGTGTGTTCAGACAGAACACAAAGCAAATTTTAGAGGCAGCACAATTGCATATAAAAGCAATAAAAAGACTGGAATTGACACGAAAACCCATCAGCACAAAAAGTGTTTCAACTTGAGTGAAAGAATTGCTCGGTCCTGGAGCTTTGTAAATCTGCTTCATAAATGACAAGAGGATCTGAGTGTCTTAGTTCAGTGAGAAGTTGACCTGAACACAAACACACAGACACAGTCGGCACATCTGTTCTTAAATTAACAATCTCAAAGATCTCCGTTTCGCTCTCTTTGGCAGCACCTGTGGCGATAAGCAGTAATTGCAGGTGTGTTTTTGGACTTCACTTCCCAGAGATCCAAACAGTGTTGCCTGTGTGACGTCATGCTAGCAGAGACCAGAAAAAACAAATCTGTTGCATTAGCTCCGCCCACCCTCTCTGGTGGACCAATCACTGCTGGGTGAAGGAAAAACATATCACTAACTGTGCACCGCCTTTGAATTTTTCCCAGGTGTGTCACCACCGACACCCAGTTCATAGTACTCCTAATACTGCAAATGCAAGGGCTTTCATCAGTGGGCTCAGTCACCATTGTGCTACCACATTGGGCGATAGATAGTGACTTAACAGACTTTTATTTAAATGAAAATCTTCAAGATTATTACTGTAACAAGCTTACAGCTAACGTACAGTTGGTACATTGGCTAAACACAAAAGGTCAAACTCATGCGAATGAAGCGAAAAAATCGTTTCACGTTCTATGAAACACACAGTAAAAGACGATGGACAAAACCCACTTTCCAAACATTAACTAAAGCTAATATGAGGCCTCAGTAGTCTGTTTTTTAGCTCAAAATAGATACTTTTATGTGGCTCCCCTGCGGGAGGACACTTTGGTGGTGGGGGGGTCAGGGGGGTGGGGCTAACATAACATAACAAACGTCATGTTAGGAAGGGATCTCCCTGTTCAAAATGAGGAATGATTACAGCAACAAATAACTCTTTCAACGTATATACATGGACATTAAAAACAGGGCAAAAGTACATGAAAGTATTTGGAAACAGCTGTCCACATACTTTTGGCTACATAATGTATCTCAGTACAATTCCTGTGTATCACTATAGGGACTTGGCATATGTCTGTGGTGCTCAAAAATGACTTAATAGTGACATCATAGACTACTGCTATTTTTATTCACTACTATTCCTATAAGCTATTTCTATAATGATCCTGTATCTGTGGTACCACCTAGTTAGCATTGTAGCTAGCGCTGTAGTTTTGCTATGAAATATCTGATATTGTACACTCTCTACCTGTCAATCACCATCATCATCAGAATAAATTGGACGTTTCTCCGATACCGTTATCGATTCATTTCTATCTCTGCCCACCACGCCGGAGCATTGAACAGCCTCCACTATTGATCTGCAGGCCTATTAAAACCTCCTTGGGAACATCATCCTATTTTTTTATTTGAGACCTTTTTCAAACCATAAAATCGATTCTTTCTGCCAGATAGAAGAGAAAACATGTCACATTGTTGCAGACAAGCCCGAGGCTGGGTACCAATCAGCTGGGATGATTTCTAATGATTTAATTCCACATCTTTGAATCATATGTTTAAGCTGTTGATGTAAGGATTTGGTTGTTCACAGGGGGCTATAGACTTTTAAAAAGCCAAAATTGATGTTTTTTTCCATTAAGTTAATTTCATTTTTAACCGCACCGGCAGTCTTTTGCCACATGATGATCAGCCGCTCTGGGTTGTAGATTTTATTTACCACAGTAATCAACAGCTCTACAGTATGTTCATCTTTTTCCTGTGTTTGATTTTTCTGATGCAGGTGCTGAAATCAGGACTTTGCTAACAGCAGAAACTGACTTCTTTAATGTCACATCTAACCAAAGGGCGGCAGAAATGTCAGGCTGCCAGTGGCCATAAAACACACTCACACACGCACGTACTATCTTCCTGTTATCATGTTTTACGGAACTATATATGAAATGTTTTATTGCTTTTTTTTCAATTACTACATACTGACTACAACCTTTGACCTTTGACCTTGCCACACACATACACTTACACACATGCAAATATATAGTTTGTGGCTTATCTAATAGCAGGGAATCGTTAATTATACTCTCCAAACTTGGCATTAGTATTGTATGTGATTTAGTGTTGAGGAAATGACAAACTACCCAATAAAATTACAAAACAGAAGTCTGGTTTAAGACCTATAAATGATGCCTTAAAGAACTCAGCTTACATTTGTATTTTGAATGTTGGTCTGTGTGTTTTCTGGCATCTTGAATCAATTTTCCCTTTGTGAATTTTAAAAATGAGCAAATTTTGAATGAGATTTGTTTGCAGAATTTGTAGCTTTTTGTGGTAATTAGTTGTTGTGTTAGCTGCAGTTACGTCTCTTTAATACAAAAAAAATGATGGTTTTATGAAATTACTTGACCTGAAATGTTTACAGACGGCTGTAAAACTGTAATAATGGGATAATATAATGTTATAAATAAAAATAAATATATATAATTGAATACAGTTTTATGATAAACTACAGAGAACATAACAAATTTATGAAGAACTTGCGTGTTTAGACTTGCATGAAGAGTTATTAATATTTCATTTGACTGTAAAATAATAAACAATCTGTCTTGAAAACGGTATTCTACGCCAGGAAATAGATATCAGTTCAGATTTTGATTTGAGTTTTGATTGATAGGAATCGGAAAGAATATTTAGCTACAAATTACAGCATTTTCGAGTCATTGCAGGTCTTCTAAAGAGCTTCCTTAGATTTCCTCTCTTAAAAAAATTTAAATGAAGCGTCCACCACATGAAACCTTAAATAAATCAAAGTCCAGCAGCAATAAAGGTCATTTATTTAATAAAACATGGACAATGACAGTTTAATATCTACTTTGAGAACACAACAAACTATGATAAAGTCTATCGCATATTATATATTAATCACCATATGACTAATATATAGCCTCTATCTTATGAAGAACCTAAACATGATGCGACACACTCGTCTCGTATAAAAACAGTCTCTTCACAGGCTGATAACAACAAGCTCACTTACAGGCAGTCAGGCAGTCCAAATCTCGTTGTAAAAGTGTAATGAAATAAAAATTCAAATTGTTAAGAGTATTAATAAATTTTTCTTTTCTCGCAGACGTTGAAATTGGTCATTTTAATCCTCGCATGACCCACATAAGGGAGAAAAAAGAATCATCATGCTTCAGTTTCTTTAAATTACAGGTAAGTGGTCACATTTCTTGAAATAGATTGCACATGTTTGGAGGAAAATGTGATTTGACGACTCAATATTAGATTTAAAAATGTTTTTTATGCAGTGCACAAAGCTCAAACTGTCAGGAATGAATGTTAGGATTAAAGCAAAAGTAGTCTAACAATGCAATTTCTTGAAAAAACACAGAAAAACGCTCCCATATGTGTTCTCTCATGTCTCTAAAATGGCAACGTGTCGAGGAATAACTTATCTATTATTGCAGGCGGCGGCACCAAATCCTCCAGCTTCAAATAAAAAATCCTCTGCAGGCCTTGGATGCACAGAGTGCGAAGTTCAGGCAGCTTTTCCAAAAGTCTGGACAAATGGTTGGACCAACAGTTTGAGCCTCTGTCGGCACACATCCCGCCGTCCTTCAAGCACTTGACGATGTTGCTCTGCAGCTCCTCCACTTTCTTGGGCTCCTTCAGTCCGTGCCGCTCTGCAGGTCCATAAGGGAGAGTTCAAAAACACATATTAGATGGTTTATGATGTAAAATAACCTTTAATGAGACATTGGAATCTTTAATTATCTACAAACTTGTGGAAAATATGCTGCTGGTTTGAGATATTTCTTTTATCCAAAGATATAACTTCTGACAGAAAAAACCCCACGCAAATAATTTCTATTTGGGATTAAATTATATCATTACAATCAGTTCTGATGTGTCTTACGACCCATAAACGCCACGTGGTTCAAGGAAAGAAAAGTTATTTTTTCTAGGTTAAAGCTGCACCTCTCCGCATAATTGGATTTCTAACATAAAAACACAAATATGTAAGTTTGGGCTACTTCTTTAACTTCTCTAACTTTTAATATTCCAGACAAAAAAAGACAATAACTGTGGGAAAAATCCAATTTCCAAAGCAAGAAGAAAAGCTCAGGCTAGAGCACTCGAATGCAACATTTAAATAAATCATGAGGTGTGAGCATCAAGCAGCGTCTCACCGGTGACCAGGGCGAGGGTGCATATGCAGGAGAAGGTGGAGACGTCCAAATTCATCCTCTGCAGATTGGCTGAGAACTCTACGATGCTGTCGATCCACTCCCCAAAACCCCGCAGGCACTGGAGCCGGTGCCACACCGACCCATCGCAGAAGATCAGCTTCCCTTCCTCTGGGTTGGACCTGAAACATTATGACAGCTTGTGCTAAAAGTAAAAAAAAACGGTACAAGTGGATATAAACTACCTAGTTACACTTTTACGTCATATTGCCTCTGCTTCCGTTATCAGACACCTTTATATTCCAAAACAGGGGTGCAGTTAGACATTTTAGCCTCCTCATTGCATTTATCCACCCTGCTAAAATTTTTATGAACCCTCTCCAGCTTTAAATCACACTTCCTGTCACATAAGAGTTATAAAAACTGATCTAGTCCTCTGTACTCTTTTGTTGTGTGTACTGACTCTTGCATTAACAAACACATTTGCATATTGTTGCAAAAATTCCATGTCAGAATGGAAGTCCCCCATGTGTCTGATGACCGCTCCATTGTTTACCTGTACGACAGTCGCAAAACAAAGAGCTCCAGGAAAGCAGAGTAGAACAGGAGGTCTTGGTCATGCTTGGGCAGGGAGGTAAAGCCCGGGATCTTCTGCGCCCAACCTCGAATCACCTCCATCGATCTGGTCAAGAGGTCATAAAACTGCCGCACATGTTGAGCATCATCTCCCAGCGGGCTTTCAGGACTCTCTTTGAACTACATGAGTCAAGTAGGGAAGATACCGTGAATACTGGATTTTACATAAACTTGTTTGAGGATAATGATACTTAAAGTCAATCAAGACTGTAAAGCAACAGCATCAGCATGAAATGAATGCTGAGTAATCCAATAAGTGGATTAATTCTTGAGTAATGATGCCAACAATGCTTACTTTGGCGTAATCAAGGCGAGAGGGCGAAGGGTTCGACTCCACGTGTGCCCTGATGAGGGCGCTGAGGGTGCTGACAGGCGAGGACGAGTCCGGAAGAGCTTTCGGTTTAGATGGCAGGCGACCCCTTCGACCTTTCAGACCGTCTGTCCTTACCACTGCAGAGCACGAAGAGAAACAGGACATGTGTGTAAATACAGAGCATATGATTTCTCCTTGATGTATGAGGATTATATCACATGATTTAAGAAAACCAGTTTGCAGCACAGACTGGATCTTACCTTCTTTGACCATTCCCACTGCAAGGCACTTCTGGAAGCGACAATATTGGCATCGGTTCCTCCTGCGTTTGTCCACAGGGCAGTTTTTGGCAGCCAAACACACGTATTTGGCATTTTTTTGCACTGTACGCTGGAGATAGAAAAAGATTTTGTCAGTGTACTAAGTTAGAAAAATATAATGACATGAGGCACTTCATGAGAAATTGGGTTGTAATTGATGCTTATTGGGTTGAGATGATACATAATAGTTACTTTGGATGACATGAGTTCAAGTTCAGTTTGGAATCTCATTCCCATCATCTCCTCTTTACTGTTTAATACTATAAATATAAAAAACACAAAGTTCTTCAAGGATTCTTTGGTTACAGTCTGACTTAAAAAGCCCTAAGGTAACATGTTGTAGTGGTGTCTCTGAAATGTTCTTATATCCTGAAATGCTATAAAACTTCAAAATGGGTTCCACTGTGTAACAAACCCAAATTACACCATAAGAATTATAAATCAGAGAACCTTTTCTGGACATTTTCATTGCTGCACTTTGGTAGCAGCTTACCAAGCATCTTGAAAGACAATTAAACCACATTATTGTTCTCTGTGGTACCAACATCATGATGTTGAAATGCTGTGAAAGTGTTCATATGGTTTCCATCTGCTAAACAGAACCTTTTTGGAAGATTTTTAAAGCGCGATAAGAGATCTGCAATGGTGCATATCAAAGAAAACAGCAAGAAGTATCACAAAGAACAGTGACATAAGCATAACGCCATTGAGAAACCCCCTTGAATGGTTCTTTGAAAACTGTTCAATATAAAGAACCTTTTTTGTTAGTTTCTACGGAGCCATTTTTAATGAGAGGAAAGTAAAAAGCCTCAAATGGTCCTTTGAAAATTAACAGCAGCACTCTTGCTCCTGTGGGCCATCTGAGGCAGTGTGAGGCATTCAGCAGGCGGACAGGGCAGTCTGGGTAAATACAGGGTCGTGGTCATTCATAATTTGGAGAATCGCCCCCGGGAATCTCCTTCAGAGAGAAGAAGGGGGAGGTTTTTATTCATGGCACGTTAGTGGTCATTTTCATACAGGACATTTGCCCCTAAAACGCGTGTGTCAAGAGATCAAAACGTGCATCTGAAGCACAAAGACCAATTTAGGAGGGCAGTCAGGCTTCCCAGTGGGATTTTTACATTATAGCCTATTATCCGAAATTAGAGTTTAATTATGCGGCAGTGTGGCCATGTAGTCTTTTCTGTATGTACAGAGAAAATGTGATATCCATGTTAACAAGTCTGGTATTTTATTCTTTAGTATGAGACACATTATTTTAAAGGATTATTTCATCTTTTTGACAGAAATGTTCACTTTTCAGCGCTGCCTTACACCTGTATTACCCCATTTCAACTTTTCAGTATAATAAAGGTTCCTACAAGCATTTCAACTGCCTGCAAATTTCTCCATATAGCATTTTTTTTCCATGAAGCTTTAAAATGAAGTTGCACTGAGAACAAACCTTGAAAAATCCCTTGCAGCCTTCGCAGGTGCGCACCCCGTAGTGCTGGCAGGCTGCGTTATCCCCGCACACCGCGCACAGCCCCTCCGCGCTCAGCGGTCCTCGACTGGGGCCCGAAGGACTCTGATAGTCCTTAAAGTGGTGGCTGTGGGCGAGCTGGAAAGGGTGAGGAAATCCTACACCAGGCTGCTTTCCGAGACCAGTGCAGCCCAAAACCCCGGGGCTGTCCAGCGGCTGGTGCGCACCGGCCGCGTCCAGGTTCATGGACACATGGAGAGATCCGTCAAATTTCATTTGGCAGGTGGACAAGCTCTGGCTGCCGTGTTGCGCGTGTTTGAGAGAAAACAGTGAGAATCTAGATAATGTGTTTTTCCTGTGCGCTGCCGCCAAATAGTCTTGACGGAAACTGTACAGAGAGCCGGAGTCTTCCCATATGTGTCCCGGTGGAGTTTGGAAGTTGGATGTATGTGGCGATGGAGACCGGTAATAATAAACTGAGCCCGGAGAGGAGAGCAGCTCGTCTGATTGGTGCGGATGATGCTGATTCGGCTGATACCGCGGACATCCGTGAACATCCTCCACCTTGACGCACGGAAGCTCCCCCTGAACCGGCATTTGGAAGAGACATGTGGGCTTAACGTCGTAGCCGGAGCTGTAGGTGTCCGTTAAAGGGCCAAAACTGGGACCCGACGAGGCTGCTGATATTTCATTGTTGGTAAGGTCCATGCTAAACTTGACAAACTCCGGGGTGAGGAAGTCGCAGCTGCGCTCTCCGACGGCGCTCTGTGAGGCCGGGCTGGCTCCTTGTGGAGAGGAGCCGCACTGGGTCTGGACGCACGGCATGGTCACTGCAAACATGAATATAATTCAGTCAGCCCAGAATGATATACGGGTTATTTGGCAAAATTGAATATTGCGCATGAAAGTGCAAGACTTCAGTCTATTACTCTAAGCTATTTTAAATGTTAGTCCCCCTTATGTTATACAATTTCAAAATAGGCAGATATGATTAGATAATATTATATTTTTAAAGGTTTTCTTCATAATTCTCCTGATTATTATTCATAAAAAGTTCACTGGAAACAAGTTGCGCAACCGTTACACAGAAATGGTCACTTGTTGAAAGAGAAATACAACTTCAAGACTTTTTAAATTAGACTTAAACGACTTGGACATTTTTTGCACTATGCAGAACAACATGTGGATGCATACAGACCAGAATTTAAGCTACTACCTTAAGGCAAGTTGTCTTGTTTTCCAAAGCGTTGTGTTGTCCTGTTATTTGCCTGCTATGAAACAAAAAATCATTAGAGTATCACTTGCAGGCATTACACTAACATGCAGCCATTGCTTTCTTCATGAATCAGTAGAGAAAAAGTCGAATATGCAATACCTTAGACCTCCATCCAGTGCAAGAGAACAGTAGTAAGTAATCCCATTTCTGCTGCAGTATTGCAGTGTATCTATTACAGCTTTGCTGTGACCAGAAATGTCCATTCGCTGTCTGGAGAGCAAAGGAAATGACTGTTCACTTCTCCCACTCTTGGCTTACAGACTGACTGCCAGTGACACCGACAATGTGCTTTTGTTTACGTGGTGCGCACCCGTGTGCCAAACCCTATTACGCACAAGCCACAGAGGGGTGGAGTGGTGTGAGTGTGTCTCTCTCTTTGTGTGTGTGTGTGTGTGTGTGTGTGTGTGTGTGTGTGTGTGTGTGTGTGTGTGTGTGTGTGTGTGTGTGTGTGTGTGTGTGGGTACAGAAAGTGGTGCATGTTATTTGGAAATAATGCTCGTGGCCCACTTTCTTGCAGTTCTCCTCATGTGTAAGCTATTTTATTGCGATTGGATAAACTATCAAACATGTGGCTGTAAGACGATGCATGTGTATGCTGGTATTGTTAGGAAATAACATTAAAAGTGGAATTATTTACTGATAATGGGCATCTTCAACAGCTTTTATTTAATCTTGTCTCCTATGACTTGAAATGTCAGTCTAATTATATGTTGTGGGTTTTATTTTCTCTCCAGGCCTCCTGCGCTGAAAGACGTAGAAAACGACAGCTGGTGGCATTTCTCCCTCTTGATTAATATCCTGCAGGAGACGGATGGAGGGGAGACTGGTGTTTATATTACAAGTACAGCTGCAAGGATTGGTCGATTAATCGATTAGTAGAGCGACAGAAAAATAATCAAAACTATTTTGATCATTGAATCATCATTTTTGTAGTTTTTTAAAAGCAAAAATGCCAAAGATGAGCTAGTTTCAAGTTCTCAAATGTCATTGTAAAATGCTTTTCTTTGTCGTATGTGTTGGTAAGCTAAATATTTTTGGGTTTTTGACATTTTAGGATGTCACATTGGGCTGTTGGAAACTATTGCGGATATTTTCCGTTATTTTCTGACATTTTATAGACAAAATGAATCGATTAATCGAGAAAATAATTAGTAGATAAATCGCCAATGAAATTAACTGTTAGTTGCAGCACACTCACAAGATGGCATCAAATGTCTGGTCAAATTTGTAATCTTCATGCTTTGATCCGCAGGTCCTTCCTCCCTACTGCTGTCAGACTTTACAATCAACACTGCTCCCAGTAGACTACACACACCAAAACTGACAAATTCACTCATGTGCAATATCAATGTGTGTAATGTATACTAAACCATGCACTGCCTGTTTACTTATTTAGTATATCTTGCTTTTTTTACTGATGCTCTTTTCTATTGCACTATACCCCTTGCTGCTGTAACACTACAAATTACCCCACTGTGGGATTAATAAAGTATTCTTATTATCTCTCTTATGTGATAATTCCTGATTTAAATGACACATTTAGCAAATTTAAGACAATTTTATTGAGGCAAACATTTGTCTTCTGCTTCTTTTCGTCAATTAGAAAGCTGATTTTGTAGGAAAAAAAACATGTTTATATTACTTATATACAGTAACTGTCCTGCAGGAAAAGGATGGAGATCTATGTATGGCTCTGTTTACGTCAACATCTTAGCACCGCCTCCACTCGAACGCGATTGGATGAGCGTAGCTAGGTGCTGCGTTCCGATTGGCTCTTTGCGCCGTCGCTCAACGCCGCTCAGTTTCCTGGTTGTAGCTGCTGTCAAACACAGGCTCCGGCTTGGATAACAACCGATGTCCTCAGTCGCCGCCCTGCATCGCCCCGAGCGAGCTTTATTCAACCGCAAAACAAGAAAGCCTGTAAGTGGGAATGTCTGTTGTATCACCCGGTGTTTTTATAACATTAAAATAAAATTTGTCGTATGAGTTGTTAACCCTGTGTGTGTCGGCAGAGAGACAAAAAGGCAGAGCAACATCTGCGAGTTTTTCTTTGCTAGTGATTGCACGACAGTGAAAAAACAATCTCTTCTCGTCAGCTGTCAAAGCTAAAGACATGTCAGAATAATGTGTGTATTGTGGTTATTTAAAACCGTAAAAAAATAGGGGGGAAACACTCCTGTAACGCTAGCCCTTCCTGTCAAGGTGTAGGTGTTTTTAAAGAGCTTATTCGTGACCGTTAAGACGAAGCTTGCTGTCGGTTTTCCTTGAAAGACCTGAAGAGCTGACATTTTAATCCACAGCAAGATGTCAGTTTGACGCTGACTTTCTCTTGTGTAGTAATACACAGCGGAGTATTACAGGTATTGCAGCTACCTGGCATCATATATCACTGCCTGTTAAACGCCACCCGGTTATGTGTCGATACAGACAGGACTGATGGATATAATCTAGAAAAACATAGCTAAAAAAAACAGAAAAAATGAGCCATGTGTTTCTTCAAAAAGCAGCCCACATTGTAGACAGGAAGCTCCCTCCTGTGCTGACTCATAATGAGTATGTAGGGCGGTCTGAGTCATTTCCCAAAAGTGTGAATTTGAGGAGATCAGCATGAGGACAGAAATGGTTAAATTTCCAGGTTGTGTCACTCATCTATTAGTGCTTCAATTTCACTTCCAGCGTGTGGTTCAGCTGGCTAAACTACACCCTCCTGTCACCAGGTTTCCTCAGGGCTAATTATTGTCACATTTGGCCTTTTTATTCTTCAGTAATGAGCAGTCTGTGTAAGGGTGTGAAAGCATGTGGTACACCACTCAGTAGGATTTGGTAATATTGAGCTTTGAAGGCCAATACACAAAGAAGTGTGCTAAATATGATACCTGGGCATCCCAAATATATTATTATTTCAGTACCATACTTTGTTTCATTCAATATAAGCAAAAAGTTCTCTAAATGTTAAATATTGTCTTCTCTTAAATAACATAGTCTAGAACTAGAGCTTTCTATCAAAAGTGAAAGTTGGCATCAAATGTCTGCTCAAATCTGTAATCTTGTCTATTTATGCTTTGATCCGATGTTTCCTGACACATTTAGCAGATTTAAGACTATTTTACTGAGGCAAACATTTGCTATTTGAGAACTTCTGCTTCTTTTCGTCAATGAAAAAAGCTGATTTTGCAGGAAAAACATGTGTATGTGACCTATGACCTTTAATTAAGGAATTGAGAAAAGTATATCAGTTCTAAAACTCAGGAAGACTGGCAACATTTTGATTGAAATTGGGAACTATCCAATGAAACAGCAAGTAAACAAGATTACAAATATGACCGGACACTTGGTGCTTGACATTGTTCGATATTCAGTACCACAGACACATTTCAGTTGGCACCAAAAACACTAAAAGTTTGAAATCCAGGGCTTCTAGAAAGCAGATTTTCATGTGTTAGTTTCAGACATTTCTTGCTGATAGTTTCTATTTCAGGTTTTTTATTGTTGTCAGTGTAGAACATGTAGACCGGCTCTTCAAGAAGCCCTCTGTCCCAATAATATTCAGTAAGGGCTATAATTATATTTCAGTCATATGGTCATACTGTACCTCACAGCTTTACCATCCAACATACGCAGCTGTGGTGTGACAGTTTACACCGTACAGTTTCAGTTCTCTGGAGACTCTGTCCTAACGTCTTTATTACAGGCAATAAAAGACTATTTCCTTAAAGCACAGTACACGTTCTTTTGGACAGGCTCCTGTAAACTTTTATGTTGTTATTTGAAAGTTGTATTAAATACTCCCATAAGAAACCATAAAAATCCCAGTTTCTTATTTGGTAAAAAGTTGTCAGTAAAAATACAACACTGACTTTTGGTGCTCATATTGGCCGAGACAATGGTACGTTACTTGTGATAGGTCATTTGTTTCACCAAACTGGTTATTGGCATTTGTGCCATCTGTAGCTGTGTTTTATTAAAATGCATTAGAATCTGCTGCGGCGTACGCCACTCCCTGGAAACCTTTATTCAAAGTAGGTTACAGTGGGAATGCAAATGCTTTTTTGGGCTGCCCCTGGTGGGAATTGAGGCCTTTGCCCTGCCAGGCAGAGCTGGTATCATGTTCTGCTCGTTAGGCCGGACCCTGATGGAATATGGAAGCACTATCCCAACAGTTTCTTATTAATGAACTGGACAATATAGTCATTTTAGTGCTTTATTTTTAATTTCTGCTTCATAGTGTCAAGTTATATAATCTAGCCAATCTGTAAAATGGGTTGTTTTTAAAGTTCTTTGGTCTGTTTTCAGTAATTTTCTTGATTTTTAGATGAGTCTTTTCCATTGAGCCATACTTGGAAACGTCTGCGACAAGTGAATCTGTGTTTTAAATAGAGCTGAAACAATTAGTCAATTGAGAAAAACATAATCAGCCAAATATTTTGATAATTGATTAATTGTTTAAGTAATTTTTCAAGCTAAACTACCAAACATTCCCTGGTTTAACCTTCTTAATTGTGGAGATATCCTACTTTTCTTTGTCTTATGTGATAGTAAACTGAATATTTGAGTGTTAATTGGACCAAACAACCATTTTGAAGATGTTAACTTTGAAGCTGTGAATTTTTGATGGACATTTCCACTATTTACTACCATTTTATAGAGCTAACAATCAATTGAGGCTGTAATCAGTGGATTAATCAAGAAAGAAAATAATCATTAGTTGTAGCCTTAGATTCAAGCAAGTAGAATTACACTATATAGTCAAAATGAAATGTTGTGGACACTTGAGAAGTTCACCCATAGGGGATTATCACAGCAGAAAAAGGGGCCATCCCCAGATCAAAAGTAAAGAAATGTATGTGGAGAGGGGGTGTCCACATACTTTCGACCATATACTGTGTCTCAACTCTCAATTGTTTAAAGTAAAATGTGATTTTAGAGCTGTTGTTTACTGAACAAGTCTCTACTAAATGACTTGTTGGTACATTTTTGGCAGTGCAGGTGCTTGTAAAAGCAACTGTGGTCATTATAGTTAAATTATGGGACTGGGCTGCATCTGTAGAGAGCATGTTTAATATGATATTACCATGAGGCTTTACTTATTTAGGAGAGTGTGTGTAATAAAAAAGTTTTCTTTATTTTACTACAAATCCAAAACACAATAACTACAGATTTGGTCTGAATTTAGACCAGACTTTTTTTAACATTTGTTTTACCATATAAAAATGATTATACCCTAGAAAGGCGTAATCTTTGAAACAAAAAACCAAATGTAAAATTTTCAGGAACTACAAAACATACTGCACTCAAGCTAGCTCAGGCTAGCCGGAGGGCAGTGACAGATACCTGTAGTTTTAAAAAATGCAATTATTAATGATGCTAAAACATCTTAATAATTGAGTTTGTATTGTCACTTAAATAAGGCAGTAGATAAATCAAACATAATGAGGAAAAAAGCAACACCTGTCCTGCTAAGCTAACTAGCCTAGCTTAGATCCAAACAGAGAGTGCAGTATCTGATTTTATGACTTTTTTCCGTTTTGTTGGGGAGGTTAAGATTTTAAAAAGCTGTCACACCTTCAAATTTCAAAACCTTTTTTCTAAATATCTGCATAAATAGTGACTTTATATTAGAATTTGCATGCATTGCACAGAACTGTTAATTATCAAATCACAGTGAAGGAAACATGTGTTAACGCCGGATAGTCGGACAAACATAATGATTTTGCAAAAGGTGGAACTGACAGTCATTTTTTATAATTGATTAATGTGTCAATTTTTTTTTTCCAACGCAAATCAATATGTCTGATCATGTTTTAAATGTCAAGAATAATGACAAACACCCATCAGGAGTTATCAGAGCTGAATATAGTGTCCTCCAAGTGATTACTGAGTCTAACCAACAGTTAAGTAAGCATTAGTGATACTGGAGCAAGCAAATACCTTTCAAATGACTAAAATAAGTAATATATTATCTGAATTATCAACCAAGTTTGAATAAGCACAGGAACAGTTTACTTTTGAGAAATTTATCAGGGTAAATTTGACATAAACACACACCAGCATACTCTTACAGCATTCCTCAGCTTCTTTCTACGTCTTCTCCACGTGAACTTTTTGTCTTGTTGTGTCTTCTTTTTTGGATCCTCCCTCCTCCCCTCTCTGAGGCTTGCATGCCTCCTTCACATGATCCCCTGTCATGTCAAAAGCCTCGTAAACCCCGGTGTCCCGGCTCTGTCTCCTGACTGCACTTTACTTTCTCCGCAGGGCCAATGGCGTTCAGGAAGGCTCTGAAACGGACGGCGATCATAGGCGGCGGGGCGGTTGCCACAGTTTTTGGCCTGTCGCAGCTAGTTGAGTACAGAAAGGCGAAGGTAAGCTGATGAGAGACGATGTCCCCTCTCTGTTTGAGCTGCTAAACCAAATATTTCCTTTGTTTCTTGTTGCATGATTACAGTTTGCAAGAACTCCAGTTTTGCATAATTGTAAGAGAGAGAATTGTTTGACTGAAGGCATATTTTCTTAGACTTCTAAATTTCAGTATTTTGTACCCTTAACCATAATGCCTTCTGCATTTGTATATTGCATATTTGAGAGTATATATTTGCCTAAAGAAAAGGTGTACTTAGCAGGGAGGGACTGCCTTTCAGGGCATGTCCTATCTAGATTTTGGAATGTGTTTGCTTTTGTCTCGATGCAGGCACCGGATCCTGACCTGCACGGCAGTTATTATATACAGTTATGAACATATTTTGCTGTACTGTCACGTTTGTGCATTGTTGTTAAAACTCTTACGGAACTGATCACCTCTAGGGTTTTCCCCCTTTCTGATCCTGTACAGTGTTCACTTGCTACAACTACTGTCATGACAAGATGACTATGTAATAAAATGTAATAGGTCAATCAAGGACAGCTTGTTCCATTAGCTCCATGAGGTGTAGCGGTTTTACTATTCAGCCTTTTAGAATTAACTAATAAAGTTAAATGTTGTCAGCAGAGGTTTTTGACCCTCCTCCTCCCCCGTTTTGACTTCCAGGAAGTCTAAGGGGAGAGGTAGCACCTCTTACGGTTGCCTTGGTAACACAGCTATACATCACCCAGCTCCTAGCCCAATTTATTTTAGTTTGAGTATAGAAAAAACTGTGTTGGGAAGTCCTAGCATGCTTAAGTTAAGAATCATGTTTTTCTCAGATTATTGTGCTTACTGTATTTAAAATTATTTTTTTAATCTATTTGATATAAATTTTGTGTTTATCTAAAGGTTAAACTGACACATAAACCCCCAAACTCTCAACTCTGTAGACTACAGACTCCAAATAATGTCTAGTCACTGGTCAGTCCAGACGGACGACAACAAACACTTGAGGAATTCAGGTGCTTAGAGAACAAAAGGCAGGAGCACTGCTGGCGTTACCGTCTCACCTCCAAACTCGAATCATCTCCATGAACACTTAAGTAACCATGTGACCTGGCTTCATTTAAGATGGACAGGCAGCTGTGTTTCCCCTGACCTCTGACCTGACAAAGACCTATTTTTGGCATGCCACAAAACTACATACCAGACTTTATTTGACTGTACAACCTAATGTGAACTTTGTTTTGTGTCCTGGTGCGATAATGTCTTCTCTTGCCCATCGTCGTCCTCGCAACCAAGCATGGATTGGTAAGCAAGAAGTCAACCCTGATGAAATATAATTATTTTCACAATAGTTTGTAATCATGCATGCCTCTAATCCCAGTAATTGCAAACGCTGATGAGATGAATGTCCGTCTTCTCTCCTTTAGCAAGGGCTTATGGCTTGGAGAAGTTTTCAAGGCAGCGGCCGATTGGCTATTAGCATGGGCTTTGCTGTGCCATTCACTGACTTAACTTGATTACAGGGGGCACGCTGGCACTTAATTCTGTGGCGGTGTTTGTCTGTATGCATCATCAAAAATAGACAATGATTATATCACTGCCTTGTTTGCGGTTGCAGACCTAAATTACAAGCACTTGCTACTATTTGCAAGTCAAATGCCGGGGTGGCTTCAAAGCAGCTTGATGCAATCATTTAGCCCGAACTGCTAAATAGAAAAATGAATAAATATTTCATTAGAGGTGAAATCCCACATCCTCATATCAGAGAGGAGCTGTGTTTTTTACTGTAGTTGTGATTATTTCTTTAATTCTTTTGCTAATCAAACGGTGATGTTCAAAAGACTGGGATGTGGTTTATTTTGTGGGTTTTGCAAAGATAAGCAGCATGTTGAAGCAGGTGGTAACCCCCAGCCCTTTATTAACCTTATTATTACATCAAGAATATATTCTGGGTTATTCAGCAACACTTCACTTGGAAACTAAAGGCGATATGACATCATAAGCACATTATAACCTGACTTTCTGCTGAGAATAGCTGCAGCAAACCAATCTTGGATTTGAGATTGAAAGCTCATTCTTGGATTGATTGAAATACATTCCAACTGTGCTGTATTTGGTTGCCATGTCACTTCTAATGGTTAATTAAGTACAGTTACTTAATTTGCCTATTTTTCATTCTTATTTCAATCAGTTAATACAAATATATTTATATGGCACAATTTATGTAGATTTAAAAACATAAAATAGAATAAAAACAATACAGAATTTATGAATAAGAATAAAAACAACCTAAAAACTTGATTATTAAGTTATTAAATTAAATACATAATTAAAAAGCAGTTTAAACACTAAATTAAAAGCTAAGTTTTTAGCTGTTTTTTTAAAGGGCACTACTGTTTGATGTCTGCTGGAAGGCTGTTCCACAGTTTAGGGGCATAGATGGAAAAAGCTACATCTCCAGTATTTTGGTACTGGTAAGTATGGTGTTGAGAGAGTAGCTGGATATAAAGGCTCACACAGGAATATATAGATTTAAAAGTTTGGTTAAATACAGTAGGCTGGGCCTAAGTCGTTTAAAGCTTTGTAAACCAATAAAAAAGACTTTAAAATTCATTCTAAAAGCTACAGGGAGGAAATGTTATGAAGTCAGAACTGGCGTGATGTGGTTTCTTCTTTTTCCTCTCTTCTTCTCATTCATACATGTTTCTTTCGGGAAAATTCAGAAAATGTAAAATTGGACTCATGTAAATGTAATATTTTAGGTTATAAATAAACTTTACATTTTATTAGATGGTCTATTTTACTGTAATTTTCAGAGCTGGACCAGTAAACCGTCTTAGCCTGTATATTAGCTCATATTAGCTTATAGCACATATTTTAATGCTATATAATAATGTCAGTGTTGTTCAGTTGCAGTTCAGAGTTGCTCCAAGATATGTGAGATAATTTAAAAGTGTCTCCATTACATAGTTTGTCCACCAGAAAAACACTCAGGTCGATTTTTCAACAGTAAAATGTTCCTATTCAGTGCATATCTTTGTCACAATTCTTAAAATAAACCAACAAGGACATCCTAGTGGTTTAGTGGTTACGATGCATCCCATGTAACCACATCACCCCTGGCTTCAGCCACGTACTTCTGTTTTATGGTGAACTCTGCTCGCTTTCCCATGCTTCCTCCCCCCAAAAAAACCCCCAAATGTAAGAGATTATTATCAAAAATGTTTCTCTCTGTCATGTGTTGTGGAATCGATCTTGAAAATCCAGGATTGGTCGGGCTATTTTCGTTTTCTTTCATAATATCATGCGTCACAATTTCTTATGAAATCAAAACCACAATGAAAAACAGCCACTCAGACCTAACGCCCAACCTTTCATACATTATATTCTATCCATTACAACAAAATAAAGCCTCTTATAAGCACGCATACAACTGAGTGTCTTATCTCATTACACACTCATCCCATAATGTATTGAAATGATTGCATGCATTATATCACATGTAATCTTTTGAATTGCTAAACACATTACACTGGCAGTGTGTTTGCATTGTGCTTATAATGTTTCAAAATGCCTCCAAGAAAAGTGTTGCTATAATTTTGAATGTTTGTATTGCTTAACATAGTATTTACTAATGATTTAACATATAAATTAACATAGAAATTTGTTGTTTTGCACAAATAAAGTGTCAAATCAATTCAGGGACTGAATGTGAAGCTATTTGAAGTTACAAAAAGGCAGCGTGCTCATTGTGTTGGTGTATATGTGTGTGTCTGTGTCATGTCCAGGCACGGTTATCCCATGTAGCAGCAGAAGCAGAGCTGAAGGTTCCCTTCGCGGACGAGTTTCCTTCTCGGCAGGCCCAGCTCGCCGCGCTGAAAAACACTGAGGAGTTTGATGTTCTGGTTGTCGGAGGAGGAGCCACGGGTGCAGGATGTGCCTTAGATGCTGTCACACGCAGTAAGCTCGCTGTCAACAGGTCCTATCTGCTTTCGAGTACAACACTCTCTTGGGATGTAGCAGCTTTCAGGCTCTATAATGTCCTTATTGAGTCATGATTGAGCATGAGACCCTTACAGTATGATTTACCTTTCAGTAGTTATCGAAATGTCAAACGCAAGGCTGTAATTTCCACTTGGAATGGTCAGACGTGTTCAGTTTTGTTCCTCCCTCTTCACGGCTGAAGTTTGAGTGACTTGCTAAAGTAATCCAGATAGCTCTAAATTGATAAAAATGCAGATATGACACAGCTAGGTCACCTTCACGGTTTGCCCTGGGTTTGCCCTGGTTTGCCCTAATCATCTGATAGCTTGTTGGGGCTGGACACACAGCCTGATAGTAAGCTCAATTCATATTTAGATTTACAGGTGACAATGTGTAATATTAGAATTTATATTGAGCATTGATCAAAACAAAGGCAACAAAAGACAAGAACTGTTTATTAGTGTCTGAAACCATATTTTAGTCATGAAGTCATTCCATGCTGTTTATTTTATTTTATATTTGGGATATTGTGGTTAAAAGTATACAGTAAATAGAGCCTGATTGTATCTCAGCTCTCTCTTCTATCAATAAAACTAAGTATAATTATCAGGGTTAGTGCAGCAGGAAAACAGAAACAGTTGCTGCATTTCTGTTTTCTTTGTAAGACTTGTGGAAGACACGACGACCATTTGTCCCCTCTGACTTCTGAAACCAAACATACGCTCCTGGTTGAACAAACTCTAAATAATTTGAGCCTTTCTAACTTTTATATTTCTCAAACATAACAACAGCGTACTGTATATGAGTATTGAAGTATCCTCTGCTGTCTGTCCCAGACCTCAAGACTGCTCTGGTCGAGAGAAGCGATTTCTCTTCAGGAACGAGCAGCCGCAGTACCAAACTCATCCACGGTGGAGTGCGCTACCTCCAGAAGGCCATCATGCAGTTAGACTACGAACAGGTTCCTCTCCATCTTGTTATTTTTCATCTCTGTCTCCCTGTTTTGTCGCACTTCCCTGTCATGATCTTTTTATTCCTCTTTCTTTTAAACAGTACATGATGGTGAAAGAGGCCCTGCACGAGCGAGCTAACCTCCTGGAGATTGCACCTCACCTGTCAGCGCCGCTACCCATCATGCTTCCTGTTTACAAGTAAATGAATTCAGTTGAATAAAATTAAATAAATGTAGATGAATATAGTTTCTCTCTCTTGCTGGAATAATGTACAGAAGGAGCTGAAATCGTCAGAGCTGATTACTGTCTGACAATCAATTTTAAAGCCAATACTCTGAAATTATTGTAGAATATTGTACCTGTTTATGCATCATAACTATTGCATATTAACTGACTGGTTGTGAGCAGGTCTTAGTGAATAAGGAGCCCTCTGGGCTTCCTCTAATATCTCACAGATGTAGGAGATATTTTTAGCCTTTGGATGTTATGTGAATACAGCCTCACTATCAGTGGACATGTGGTCTCTTCAATCTAGCCCTAATCACTGTGTTAATTCCCAAGATGGTGGCAGTTGCCTTATTACTGGGCAGGGATCAAGATGTACGACTTGGTGGCTGGGATCCAGTGCCTGAAGAGCAGCTACGTCCTCAGTAAGACGAAGGCCTTGGAGCTTTTCCCCATGCTGAAGAAGGACAAGTTGGTGGGAGCCATTGTCTACTATGACGGTGAGCGACTGCTTTGCTTTGAATCGGAGACACCGCCATGTGTGGACAGTCATCTAAAAAGCAGGCTTTGTTTGTTGATTCATTACTCTGTCATAATCTCTTTATTTTCTGTCAACATGTACAAAGCAGCCGAATCAGTGTTTTTGCCCTTTTACACTGTTTTCCCTTCTTGTTCCTTTCCAATACAATAAATTGAATCAGTTAGTGATGAAACATAACCATAAGAGAGTGATATAGCAGCAAAATTTAAAGCATGCTTCTGTTATTGAAATGTGAACTAAAAGCTGACAGTTTACAGGCCAGACACCCTGCGAAAAAGCTTGTTTTTTGTTTTCAAAATGCCTCAAGTCTACTGGAAAATAAATTTATGCTTTCTTAAAAAGCACACATTTTGAAAATATAAGGTAGTTTTGATTTATGATGTCTATTTTCATGTGATATAACATGCATTTAGAATTCAGTGCATTAAAGAGCACCTAGTATGGGAACAGTGCAAAAGTAAAATACAGAATTTTAATTGGTTTCATATTTAAAAATCCTGGTTCTGAATAAATGGTAATGCTATAAAACTTGGAGGCAGCAGTTCTCATAAATGAAAAATCTCTAGGTAGTGTAGAAGATTACACGCTGTTAAAATAGGCCTCAGATGCAAATCTTGCCCATGGCCTTCACATCTCCACTGGTCCCTAACAAAATGTGTTGACAGGCTGGTAGGATGCCCTCGTCCCTGTGGCATTAAAGGTTGCGTGTTCCCCGGATGGGTGCGGAGGGGAACCAACCATATGCTGAGTGTCCAGCTGAGTGTGAGGAGCTTCAGGCCGCAGGCTGCTTTTCCTTTCCGCCACTGAAAATAACAACTTTGTATCCGCGGGTGATGTGTCTGTTACTGTAGGCTTCACTGGGTATCAGCTCGTCACGTCCAATGACAACAGGCGGATGTGATTTAGAAATGACGCGGCTCAGAGAGGCTTTTAATGGTCTCTTTTTTTTATGGTATTCAGCAGCAAAATCTGCATATTGTTAGTGTGTGATGCATCTTTTTAAAGGATATAACTTTAACAATTTGGTTCCAAAATTAATTATCTACTAATTAATAATATAACTCTTATATTTACTACATATATCTTATATAACTCTTGTTTTGACTGTAATTTGTTTGTTTTTTAATATAAATTCACAGCTGTACAGCACGTTTTATAAGCAATTAGCTATCTTGAGAGATTAATTTGCATTTTGGCAGATGCTGTAACTTATATTCTATAGACATTGCGTACTGACTACGAAATAGCATTTTTTAAAACCATAACAAAAAGCATTTTCACCCTCCAAACATAAAGCTAAATGTAAGTGTCCAATTTTAACTGGATTTACTGCAGACTGGAAAAAGGGAAGAGCATTTTCTTGGTGCAAAGCAGCATATGTTTGATTTCCACCTCTCCCCCCCCCCCCCCCGCCCGCCATCATCTGCTCTGAGGGGGCACAGGGCTGGGATGGTGGAGGGGTGGGGCGTCTTTTCTCCAATTATGCCGTCTGGAACAATCACACCCGTGACATTTCGAGATCTGACCTTCTCTCCCGGCGGTGTGGAGCGCAGAGGAGCATCGGCGGCGGGTCGGACCGGCTGAGAAACAGCTATTTCTCCCGTTGTCTTGGTTACTGCTGCTCCTGCCGCCACCAACAACAACAGCAGCAGCTCTTTTATTCTCTATAGGAGCAGGACAGCAAATGTGTAGTCCAGATCCTCTCTTTTTGAATTAGCTGGATGGTATATCGGCTTATATCACAATTGCAGGTACAACAGACATGTAAATGCTACCAGAAACACTGATTATGCTCAGAAGCAGTAAACCCACAAACCAAAACAGAGCATCTGAGTAAGGGACGTTAGGATTGGTAAATGTTTGTATGTGAGAATATTAGAGGGATAAGAAATGAGTAAAGGAATAGCACAACCGTTGTTGAGAGGAAAATAAGTCATCCTTCCTTCTTATTTAAAATCCCTCCGTCAACCATCTCCATCTCTTCTGTCATTAAACACATATTTATTCACATTTGAGACGGTAATCTGGAACATTTATATATAACTGAACGTCTGTTTGCACACTACAAACCTGTAAAACTAGTTTTAGAAACAGCCTAAAACAGCAAAATGCAGACTAAGTTGATTCAGAGTCATATAATACAATTATAATTGTGATATAACTTCAGAAAACAAAATCCAAAGCTCTTTTGATATGAAATGTACTCAGACTTCTTGATATTCATTTATATTTTACATTGACATTGTCAGCCTGCAGTTAATCATTAGCTTTTTCCGTGTTAAAGTGATGTTAGGAAATCTTTATTACTTCATAGATTGATCCATGTAGCACCTTTTTCTGTGATAAAAGGACACAATAGTGTTGATAGTTGGGTTGAATGTTTTCCTATCCTAATGTTTCTTTGTAATACAGTAATAATGATTTTGGAGGAACCGTTCTAAAGCAAGTTTTGCCCCCTCCTCCTCTTATTTCACTTCCATCCTTTCAGAAAGTCTCACACTTCTCTTTCTCCCCTGCAGGGCAGCACAATGACGCTCGTATGAACCTGGCCATCGCCCTCACAGCTGCCCGCTACGGCGCCGCCATCTCCAACTACACCGAGGTGGTTCACTTGCTGAAGACGAAAGACCCGCAGACTGGCAAGGAGAGGGTGTGCGGTGCCCACTGCAGGGACGTCATCACAGGTGAATCATGCAGGTTGTTTTTATATGAGTGAATCCCTGAGCCAACACTTAGAGAGTCCCTCCCGTACATAAAAGTTTAGACCTTTGATCACCTTTGCAATCAAGTTTTATATTAAGTTTATGAGCAGAATTCATTTTAAGTCACTCTGGAGGGATCAGCTAAGTGCTGTTACATTATGAGCCAATTAGAAGGTTGACCAACTGTCATTTTAAAGGGGTAAAATAATTATAAATGCCTTTTTTTTATTTGTTATTTTCAGGTATTTTATGCCTATTTTAGTTGCAAATTTTTAATCATCAAGCAGCTAAAATGGTTTGTTTTCTTCTTCTTTTCAGTTATTAAATGTAAAATTCAGTTGAAATGTAAGCAGGACTTAGCTGATATACATTTATACACAATAACTCAAAATTTCTACCAAGACAGTGAACCATGTGTTTCATTCACTCCGTCTTTCTCATCCTCCAAACTGTATCGATTAAAAAAACTACCAAAGACAGTTGAGTTCTCTCTGTTCTTACTGTAACACCAAAGGTGTTTAACCATCATTTACCCTTTACAGGAGAGGAATTTGACATTAAAGCCAAGTGTGTGATCAACGCCACCGGGCCATTCACAGACTCACTGAGGAAGATGGACAACCAGGAAAACACCAACATCTGCCAACCCAGCGCTGGTGTACACATCGTCATCCCCGGTTACTACAGGTACTTCGAAACACTCTCATTTATACATTTATATACAGCCAACCTCCTACCACACAGTATATTTTTTTTACCAGTCACAAAACCAGTCAGAATAAACATTTAACTGGATAAACTGTGCAAAAAAACCCCATCATTCTGCTCATTTTGCTGCATGTGTCATTTAAATGTATCAAAATAGGAACGCTAGTCTCATTTTCAGGCCTTTTTCCTGCTTTCCAACCTGCCTGTTTTTTTTTTACTCCTCTTCAGGTTTTTTGGTATTTCAAATGCATTAACTTGTAGATATTTATTCCTCCATGTTTTCTCATTCTTATGTGTAAATACTAAGCTGGCTAAATATTATCTGACCTATGCTTACATGCAAAGGACAATCTCCTCTGCTTAAGATACAGCGGAGCAATAGAGTGGTTTTGTTGAAGTCGGGGTTTTTTAAAGTTCAGCGAAGCTTATTGAGCGAAACCCGAGGGAGCGCAAGCCCTTTGAACAGCACCAGAAATGCCAACCACCTAATTCTCTTCCTCCCTTTCTCTCATCTTCCTCCTGCCTCTATCTGCCACCTCCCTCCTCTTCCTCTCCTTGTGTTTTCTCCTATTTTCCTCCTTTTTTAGTCCTCACCTACTCAATTTGTCGCCCTCCTCCTCCTCACCCTTTTTTTTTTCTCTTTTTTGTCCCCTCTACACCTCCTCTTCCTCACTACCCATTCATTCTTCTCTGATATGAACTGATTATCAACATGACACAGTAATAATATTAACGAAACCCCTTCTGTTAATACACTTATAATAACAATAATAAATCCTCTTCCTGCATTTTCTTTCCCACAGCCCTGACAATATGGGTTTGCTGGATCCGGCGACAAGCGACGGGCGTGTCATCTTCTTCCTGCCCTGGCAGAAGATGACCATCGCCGGGACGACCGACACGCCCACCAGCGTGACAGCCCACCCCATCCCGGGGGAGGACGACATCAACTTCATCCTGAGTGAGGTGCGCAACTACCTCAGCCCTGATGTAGAAGGTACTTGGAGTCCCCTTTTGTTTGATTTTGAGGAGCGTGCAGTCACTTAGAGGATTCTCTAAGTGTTTTTAGACAATTTTGTTCTTTTGAGTTCCTATTTTTTCTACTTTTTCTTCCTTTTTTTGTTTTTCTAACCATGCTGCTAAGTACTATTTCAGAAAATCCTTCCTGTTGCACCATAGGATTTTTTTTTTTTGTGCCAGAGGCAGAGTTTGTGGAAAAGCAAAGTCTAAAAACAAACATAAACTAAAGTAAAATTAAGTTTGCTTGTATAGTCAAATATCACATATTACAGTGTGAGAAGAAATTCAAGGAGAGATCCGCCCTTTATACTGTTATATTGAGTCAGTGTTGTTTTGGATATCTGTATTTTTTATATCATGTATTGTATGTGCATATATGGTTTTATGACTCACACAATTAGGATCAGCAAGTTGTTAAAATATCAGTTAGTTTGAACAGTTAGTAGAGATGTAAAGGCTGCATCTAATGATTATTTTCTTGATTAATTGATTATTCATGTAGTTCATAAAATGTCAAATTCCCAGAGCCCATGACTAATCTGATCATAGCCCAAAACCCAAAGATAATTGTTTTTTATTATCATAGAGAAGCATGAAAACCAGAAAATATTCATATTTGGGAAGTCATTTTTGCTCAAAAATAGCTTGAACCAATTACTTGATTATCAAAATTGTTGCCAATTAATTTTCTTAATTGACTAATGTTTGTAGCTCTGGTACAATGAGATTATTACCCAGCATTAGGGTAAATTACAGTCTGTTCAACACTAATGTATCCCAGTGAATAATTTCAATATCAGCTCTTTCACATCATTCTAACTCCAAGTTACCAAGAACCACCATTATTCTGGTTAAGCATAAATGTATGGATCTACAGTGGGGTCCACATTGAAAATGAACTGTTTCTAGGTCGGCAATCACATTTGTCAAATTTCGTTGAGTTTTATCCCTTCCATTGAAGTGTTCAGATGACACTCAGGTGGATTTGATCTTCTCATGAGAGGCTCGTTCAAGTGACTCAACTTGCAGCCAGTGTTTCACCTGTTATAAATATGGCTGCCTCAAGTTTCCAGCAAAGAAGTCAAAGTGTTACTCTAAACAAAGAGGGGCTGGACTGAAGGTTTCTAAGAGGGCAGTGCTTGGAACTCTGAAACGCTTTGCAGAAACTGGATCAGTTGTATCCAAAGCACGATCAGGTAGACCAAAAGTGACCACACCATCAGAAGATCAATACATCAAGCTTAGTTCCCTGAGAGATAGAAAAACAACTTCATCACACATACAGAATTTGCTAAATAAAGAACACAAGACTCCAATCAGCGAAAGTACTGTCAAAAGAAGGCTGTCTTGTAGTGGTCTCAGAGGACAAGCAGGAGTTTCTAAACCACTTCTCAGGAGGGGAAACAAGACCAAACGCTTGGGGTGGGCTAAGAAACACCGGCATTTCACAGTGGAGGACTGGAAAAAAGTCCCAGTTCAATCCAAGTTTGAGATTTATGGCAGTAACAGAAGGGTGTATGTAAGGAGAGGAATGCAGTGTATCAAACCAACAGTGAAACATGATGGTGGGATTATTCAAGTCTCGGGGTGTTTTGTCTGCTCTGAAGTTGGACGCCTGCACCGAATTGACTCCACCGTGACCAAGGAGAAGTAGCACTCCATTCTTCAGAGACATGCTAAACCCTCTGGTTTGCATCTTTGTGGAGAAGGATTCATACTGCAGCAGGATAACGACCCCAAACACGCCTCAAAGCTTTGCAAGAACTACTTGAAGACCAAAGAAGACCAAAGAAGTCCTGACTGTCATGGCCTTCCCTCCACAGTCACTTAACTTCAACCCATTGAACATTTATGGGGGCACTTGAAGACCGAGAAAGCCGAGCACTCTATGACATCACAAGAAGCTCTTTGGAACATTGTCAAATCATGCTGGGATAACATAGGTCATCAGGTTTTGCACAAATTTGTGGAGTCCATGCGATCTCATGCTGTCATTAAAGAAAAAGGGGGAAATACCAAATTCTAAGATGTTACTTACTACTTTTCACTCAAATTGTAAAGCTGATATTATCATTTGTAATGAAAAAATTGTATTACATTTGAAACAAATGCAAAATAGTCACTTTAAAGGGTCTACAGAAGTCCATGCATGTGTCCAGAGAGTAAAAATCTTTCTACAGAATGAATGAAGTTCTATCTTTTCTCATTATTTTGTCTTATTAAGGAAATACTTGGTATTCAAAGTGAAGTATCTTGGTTAGTTTGTGTCTGACCAAATGAAATGTATTTCTGTTGTCTGCAGTGCGTCGAGGAGACGTGTTGGCAGCATGGAGCGGTATCCGTCCCCTGGTGACGGACCCCAACTCTAAAGACACTCAGTCCATCTGCAGGAACCACATCGTCAGTGTCAGTGACAGCGGACTGGTCACCATTGCTGGTCAGTTGGTCTTTGTGCGTGTTTGAATATTTGAGAAGTAGCTGATGTGTCATATCTTTTAATCAGTCATAAATTTTGTGTGTGCGTCCAGGTGGGAAGTGGACTACCTACAGATCCATGGCTGAAGAGACCCTGGATGCAGCCATCAAATCACACGGACTCAAAGCCGAGCCTTGCAAGACTGTGGGTCTGATGCTGGAGGGGGCTAAGGGCTGGACGCCGACGCTCTACATCCGCCTGGTGCAGGACTACGGCTTGGAAAATGAGGTATGACACATTTATACATGATGAAAATGATTAAGTGGATGTTTTTTACACAGTCAGTAGATTTGAGTTTTAGTGTATTTGTCAAGCACAAATAACTTGCTGATTAAGTAACATCTGAACTGAAGTGAGGTAACAGGAGGAAGTACAGTAACTTCTTCCACTGACAGAAACAAATACGTTGCAGTTTCAATTAGAATCAGCCCTTTTCCTTCTTGAATCAACATGACTTCTGTTTTAACCGTGACCTGAGCTTGAATGATGATTAAAACATGAATGTTCATTGAGTTCTCTGTTAAGTTGCTTCATAGCTTCAACCATTTTTTTTGAGCAACAAAACAATTCCTCTTCTTCTCTTCATCTTTATCCGTTTTTTGTGTTAATGTGACTCACCTACAGTCGGGCCAGCTCCTAAATGTCACAGCACAAACCAGTCCTGACCTGCCATGTTCAGTACTGTTTATACTTTTACCATAAATTCTCAAATAGTGGCCTTTATTTACCTCAACTGCTGAAAGAGCTAGACCTTTTATTTTACCAACCCTGTATTCGGATCTGTTTTAACTGGCTGTTGATGCTGTTTGCTGCTTGTACAAGCTAGACACTTTGTCCAAGTTTATATCTGTTTTCTTGATTAATTCAAGTCAAATGTACATTTCCACTGCTTAAACTGTTTCCTCTTTTCAACAGAAATGCTATTTTCATTTACTAATTAATTCTAATTGCTTCTCCAAGCGGTGTTTTAAGCTGCTGTCGCACAGATGTTTCACATGCAGATGTTGAAAAGCTTTCCAGTGACTCCATCCCTTTTTCCTGGTATAGTTTTAATATGAAACACGTGCAGGACGTTTTATTGACAGTAGTTTAACTTCGCTCGAAAAGACGGCAAAGTAATTAGTGAATGAAAATAGTGTTTTTGTGAAATAGAAACTAAAAACTGCAGATTTTTTTTGTTGTACTGATGGATTTCATTCTCTAGAAATACACCCAATACCTGCAGACAGATCAAAACGTCATAAACTAACAAATATTCCATCCTGTTTTTCTTATTTTTATTTAAGTTGTGCACATTATCCTCAGTGTAAAATGAATGATATTCATATTCATTTTTTGTCTTTCCAGTTAGCTAATTTCCTCTCTGAAAAACTGATATATTGTCTTTGGCTCCGTCCATTTAGATTGAACTCCTAAAGGTGCCGGTGAAGTTATTTCTCTGTTCTGCACCGTACATTTTCAGCACAGTGAAGTAGACCCTTAACTACTGTACCAGCTGTACACAGGACCAGATATTACACCCACCCACCCACACACACACACTCATCTACAAACAAACCTGTAAAAGCAGCATGCTCGCATCGACACATTCGCAGCCTTCACCAGCAGCGGTGCAGCTGACATTAAAGCGGCTGCCGTAACAATGCTGACATTTCTACTACACAAAAGACTGGACACACACATTGTATGCTGTACAATTTATCAATGGCATTAAGTAAGGGCACATTGATTTACATCAGCCACACGTCATCTTTCCAATAATTAGCCTGTGCGTTTTCATTAAATCCAATAGAACATTGTTTCCTGAAGAAAAAGTACTCCTGCAGCAAGTGCCTACAGTATACTTACTCCTCATTAGAGGCGTTCGGAACCGGCTCCGCTGTTCTCGCGAATATTCCTAAAAGGTCACTGTTGATATTTGGACAGCGTTTGCCCTTTCACATGATCGGCAAGCCAACGATCTGAATAGCAAATAGCCCTCTTGCGTTCTGTAAACATGTGACACCTCATTGACAAAGTGGCGCTAACGCTTATCGTTTAGCTCCAATGAGATGAAATCGATCATGTGAATACCAGGAGCTGCCACAACAGTCTGCATTGTTCAACCTGTTGTGTTGGTGAATGTGTGCTTCAGACTTTAGGGCATCAAACTCATTACAATCCAGATATGTTCATTTTAAGCAACAGGAAGTTCATGGGCAAATATTAGCTTTTATTTTACCTTTTCATCTGTTACAGTTGTTAATGATTTATAATTTGGAGAATGCACATACAGCAAGTTTCATTGACAAAAGTTTTGTAGAGTTCAGTGATTTGTTCTCACAAATAAAGACTTTTATTTGACTGAAGGACGTGTCAAAACCAAATGCAGATTAACTTAGGAATCTGTAGTATTAGGAGATGGAAAAAGATTTGACTCTACATGATTTCCTCAGGGGATTTGTGGTAAGCCACCTGGCTCTTGACACATCCTGTCTTGTGAACAAGGTAGTAGATGATGCTGTAAACAAAAGCCACACTCATTAAAAAATATTGCAGTTGCTGTGTGAAATAGCACATCTGCTCTTCTTTTCCTTAAAACTTAATGTGTGTGTGTTTATGTTTGGTTTTAAGGCGAATTGGCCCGCCTTCTGCTCCTCTGTAAAATAATAAAACACTGTGGGAAACTCCGGTACTCTCTTTGTTTTGAGAGAATAGAATTTGCTGTTTACTCATTGATGAGCCAAGATGAAATAACTTGTCAAAGAAGGAGGTTGTAAAGGTGTTTTATGACCATTTATATGATGTTCATCTCTTTTTTTTTATCAATTAAGAGTAAATATTATGTATTGCTCTCATGTATACCTGCTATTGATAGTGGTTTATATTTCTCTTATCCAATTTATGGATCATAAATTCTGCTATATGAAGTTTTGCAGCTGTTTACTTAAAACTGACTGTACTGTACTGTACTGTCTTTTTCTCTGTGCACAGGTCGCTCAGCATCTGGCCTCAACGTACGGAGCAAAGGCGTTTGATGTCGCCAAGATGGCTCTGGTCACTGGGCAAAGATGGCCAATCGTAGGGAAAAGACTGGTGTCAGAGTTTCCTTACATTGAGGGCGAGGTAAACAATAGTCTTTCACTGAGGTTTAAGAGAAACAAAAGCCCCTTTTCACTCTGAAATGATGCGTCTCCTCTCTCAGGTGCTGTATGCGATCAAGGAGTACGCCTGCACGGCCATCGACGTCATCGCCCGGCGAACACGCCTGGGCTTCCTGAACGTGCAGGCAGCGGACGAAGCCCTGCCACGTATCGTGCAGATCATGGGGAAAGAGCTGGACTGGAGTCAGGAGCGGAAGACGGTACAATTTTAGGACTACTAATCATTTTATAAACACATGGTGATGGAAAACCAAGGTTTTTCTCGGAGCAAGTAGTTATTTTATGGAGTTTTATTGCACAGTTTGGTGTCATATTTTTCCTTGCCCCAGAAAACCTGTTGAGTTTACATAATGCTTTAATGCCTGCTGGGTTTTGAAGTATACAATGGAGAGGTCCACACCCTTTATCCCTTTAGAGGGCGAGCTCTCTGTGTGTATGTACGTGTGTGTACAGTATGAAAGAGATCAGGCGACGTGTGTAGTTAACGTGTGCATGAAAACTGAACTCTCACCTAATTTGAGCCCTCATTGTTAACCAGTTCAGGACGAGTCACATGTCATTCAGCAGCCCCGTAGAATAACCCATAAACAAGTCAGTCAGGTGTACGTCAAGTCATAAAAATAACTGAAAACATCTGCTAATTGAGTGAATAAATTAAACTAATTTACTTGTTTTACTAAAGTTTTAAATGATGTATAACAGCTGGTTGTAATTATCCAAATTATCTTGTCTTCTTTTGAGTTATTCTTGTTTTCTCTTGTTTTGTATTTTGATTTATTTACTGTATACGTGATCTTTTTGTGTGGGATAACAGCACAGTACCCCTCTTTTTTATTTCTCCCAGTCTTTTCTGTCAGTTTTTTTTAATCAAACTCAAAAAAATGATTCTTGTTAAGGCTCATTACAGTCTGCAATATCACAAAAAAGCTGATTTCTGACTCCTGTTCTTCCTCTCAGGCGGAGCTGGAAGCCGCTAAGAAGTTTTTATACCACGAGATGGGCTACAGGTCGCGCTCCGAGCAGCTGACCAAGACGTCTGAGATAAACCTGGACTACCAGGAAATAGTCAGGTAATTATTACACTTCCTTTTAAAGAACATTGTACTCCACAGTTCCTGAGTAAGTGAGTAAGTTGGCGGTTTGTCCAGCCATTACTGCGGTACAAAAATTAGCAGTAAACATATAATAATAACTTAGGTGAGATTTTATTTAGACAAATTATTACTTTAATGTTTATTTGTCCTTCAGTTAAAGCAGCTGTTGGATTATTACTGGTTATCAGGTCTTATTTTTCCTAAATGCTGTTAACTGTTCTTTATCTGGTTGACAGGTACAAGAAACGCTTCCATAAGTTTGACAAAGAGAGCAAAGGATTCATCACCACTGTCGACGTCCAGCAGGTTTTGGAAGTGAGTTTCTCTCTCAGTTTTGCTCTCTTCCATCATTTTCTTTCTTCTCTTCTTGTCTTTCTATCTGCCTTTCTTTCATCTCTGTTCACCTGTCTTCATTATGTTATTGATCCTCGGTCTTGTTTTTTCTTCTCTGCAGAGCATCAATGTCCACATTGATGAAAATGCGCTCCACGAAATCCTTAATGAGGTGGACCTCAACAAGAACGGACAAATTGAAATTGATGAATTCCTGCAGGTATGTAATATTCAGACAGAGATGTCAGACATCGAATAACTGATCATTTCCCATTTTAATTTCAGCCAATAACAATATTTTTCAAAGTATTTTAATATTTCAGTTTTCCACAAAAGTTGGAAGATTACCTGTAAAATGTATAAAACAAGTTGATTTTTAATATCTGCTCCCTTCAGTCATCACACCAGCTTTTACTTTAAGGAATAAGTAAAGAGATGTAGTTGAAGTAATGTTATCTATTTCTAATAAGCTGACAGATATAGCATGGAAATCTGAGAAACAATCAAACTAATAATCTATTTTTTATGTATGACTAAGTGCTAAAAACCTTTTCTTTTCCTAGAATAGACACCAGTGAGATTATATCAGCTTGTTTTCAATAGAAATAAACCTTTTTAAGTCATTTTCTAGAAATGAATAAGGCACCGCACAAGAACCAAGAGAAATGAAACTTGATTTCTTGATTCAAACAGCGGAAACAGGCTGAAATATTCTCACTGCACTGACAATGTTTCACTAGTTTTAAGAAAATAACACCTTAAGGACTCAATGACAGTCAAAACAAACTTTTAAAAGGAAGGAATATTTTGCAGTGAAGACAAATCCAAGAAAGAAAGAATCCAAAAACGGCAGTAAAAGTAACGTTATGCACTGCGGTACGTGTGTGTGGCTTCGTCTGATGAGAGCGTCCATTAATGCCTAACACTCCTGTCAGAGCCTGCCCTCCTGAAACCAGCAGAACAAACATGCTGGATAATAGAAGCTCGGGGGAACGCATCGCTATTTCGCCACCTTTGTTTGCCATTTTAATTTTTTTTCCCCCCGTTTCTACCCTTTTTTTAAGGTTCCAATTTGTAGGACTATTGATATTTATGGATACGTGTCTTCATATTGTGGATATTTATTTACAGTCTGAGGTAAAAGTGACATTAAAAACATCTAAGAGTAAAACCGATCAAGAGAGAAATCATTCTCTTGTCTGCTGTATTCTGTTGTTTTTAGTATTATTTCCTAGATAAATACAACATATTCCTCCTCGTACCTTCCACAGAGTCTTAACTGGTCATTAAAGCTGGAACACAAATGATCTCCCAGTTTAAAAAAAAGTCATTTGTTCACCTGAGATGTGAGAACAGTGGATATCCGCCCTGCAAACAGAAGGTGTAGAGTCTTGACTCCACAACCAGCAGGTTCCACCAGACGAAGCTAATTAGAAATGAGAATCTCTGTCAGCGACTTCCGTAATGAGGGCTGAAGTGCGTGTGGGTCTCCCGTTGTCCGTCCGCCCGCTAAATTACTTTCTCACTTGAGTCCAGAAAAGAGTCGTTATGGGAGAGCTTGATGACATTTGATGATTTAGTCTTCATTAGCACATCTGGCTTCTCGGCTGTGCGGTGACTTCCGGAGCCGAGGAAACAAGCTCGTCATACACATTTTTAGTCAGTGTATCTTTAAATGAGAACCCTTTTTTGTTGTTGTTGTTGTTGTTGTTGTCCCCCTGTGTAACAAAATATGATTCTATCTGTCAGTAAAATATGACGGAGTTAATCATCCATGTCATGTTCGTTTGTGCTTGTATGTATATCTGACCTGCACGTGGACGACTAACAGCTAGTAACTGATATAATCTTACTGTAACTCGCATGATCCCTACAACAAAACATGTTACCGACTACAAAACACTCAAAACTTTTATAAGTCAGGTTGTATATTTTATTTTATTGTCATTACTTTCATGAAAAGACCAAAACCAGAGACTTGATCCGACTAACAAGTATTGTTTATGTATCAAAAGCCTGATAAAGTATCTTATTCCTCTTTGCTGTAGAGCTCCACTGTTCAAAACACATCCTCTTCATCACTGTGAACACATACACCATCCTGCTGCAAGAAATACTCACCAGAGCACCGAATGTGTATTAATCCATGGTAGAAAATAGTCCCCTCCTTTATTTATTTTATGTAGCTTCTATTGAGGTTGTAAACCTGTTTTGCAAGGGAGACCTGGTCTGGACAAAATATTACAAAGTCAAGCAACGGATAACATAAAAAACCAGATAATGATACTAAAATGAGGCTCAGAGTAGGCTAAGAGTCAGTGACAGTGAGCTTTAACCGAAGTGCTGGTTTGATGGTCAAACAGCGTCTGAAACCTCGTCCCGCCGCACCTTTCTGATGTTGAAATTCGGGGGGCCTGCATCAGACAAGTAGCCATGTGTACAGCTGAGTGTGACACTAAGAAGGTTCAAAAGCATTCAGGGCAGACTCAGGCCCTGAATTTTGACCTGCAGGGAGCATTTGTACATACATTCACCTCAAGTTTTGGAACTCTGATCAGGTTTAACATAAACATCTGACATTATAACAGTATAGAAATGACAGGAAATCACCGTCTCCTTTAAATCCTCACTAATAATGAATAGATTAGTGCCACAGACAGAGTAGGGACGTCTAAAAGTATTGAGAGACAGACTAACACATTGTTGGTTTTTGGTGTTTTCATGGGATTTAACAAGAGGAAAAATACAAAATAACGCCAGCCTTATCCGTTTAAAAACTGTTAGATTCACTCTTGAACCCAACACAGTTTTTCTCTTGATCTCCTGCCAGAATCTGATTCGGTCAATCAGACAAATTCAAAGAATCTTACTCGAAAGGGGATGGAAATAACGATGTGCTATTTGCAGCACCGCTTGCTAATAAAATGGCTCGATATCCATGTAAAACATCTCGCCTTGTCCGGCTTTAACACATAAAAAAAGACAGTTGGTGTTGGTTTCATTTTCTTCCTCTCGAACTCGGGGACGTGACGGTGATCGGACAGCTCTAAAACCTTTCACTGGGTGGCAGCGTGGTATTTTCATCGTTGTAGCAGATAATTACTTCTACCTTAACCACTACCTTGGAAAAGCAGCTCCGTTGTCACCGAGCCCTCGTCCGTTTGACAAGTTAACCTTTCCCACTGTATGCAACACACCATGTACCATGTTCTCTGCCATTTCCTGTGTAGCTGATGAGCGCGGTGAAGAAGGGACAAGTGTCGGACAGCCGTCTGGCCATTCTGATGAAAACGGCGGAGGAAACTCTGGATATGAGAGGGCCTGTGACGGTGGACCGCAGCGGGGGCGGAGTCTGAGCCGGAGAATATCAGGGATGCCAAGAAAACCTTCAGCTATAGTTTGTTTTTGTTTTTTTTAAGGTGGTGATGACAAAAAAAAAAAAATGTCTCATGCAAATGACGTTATTTGAATGACAATAATGCAATCAAGGACGCGGCGGGATGAATTTGGCCAAATCAAGTGCAGATCAGCATCACTCCTGAGTGTGTTTTGGGTGAAATAGTATCTAATGATTGACTGAGATTTGTTTTTCACAAAGTCAGACTGTAGGTCTGTCTGTGTTTGTCTGTGTTTGTGTGTTTGTGTGTGTGTTTTGTCTTTTGTCCTGATCAGTTTTCAACATCTGGTGCCTCTGATATTACACAGCACACAAAGTATCTGTTTTATACTGTCTTTTAAACAAAACCTTCAATATTTTAATCATCACATGATCTTTGTAGTCTCTTCAACACTCCTTTTTTTAAAACTTTGCTTACGTTCATTTGTAACATTATCGACACTGATTGTTGTGTAAATACTGTCCTCAATGCGATGCAGCTTATTCAAATGGCAACTGATTATTTGGTTATGCTTTATTTTACAGGTCCATAATTTTATAACAGTTTCTTAGAAAATTTCCTGGAAATGTGGTGCTAATTTTAGGGAAAATAGAGACAATTAGCACGTTTCTATTTAACTAAACGTAATTGCTAACATAACCAAAAGAGTGGAAATTTTGACACACCTTTCACTTAAAAGTGAATGCACATATACAGCACTGAGATCTTCTTAACAAGTAACTTTTATTTGTTTACAGTATTTAAATGCAAACTGCAACATATTGTAAAAATTATTTGGTATGAAAAGGAAGCTTCATACACTTTGATCACTCAAATCGAGCAGCGACAACTCATCATATTCATCTTCATTTAATGAATTTGCACTTTTATCATGAAATAGCAAATGGCCTACACAAGTTAGAATAAAAAGAAAAGAGAAGATGTGGAAACTGAAAACACAACATCAGTAATTTGGCGTTTCTGAAAGCCTCCGACATTCATCACTGTGATTATAGCTGTCTGAACAATTGCGCTTATTTCCAGGAAACTTCCTTGAAAATTATTAAGAAATCACAGAACCCTTAAAATAAAGCATTACCAAGCATTTTAATGTGTTCTTTCTGATCTTAGCACGTTACAAGCTCTAGTCAGGTAATATTTAACGACTCTTAAAGCACTCTGAGATGTTTCTCAAGCACTTCTACGCTGCCTGTTCTCAGCCCGGAAGAGTTATTATAGAGTATATTTTAGGGTGAAAGTTGCTCTGGGATTATCTTACAGCTTGAAGGCGCACATCTTCTTGTCTACTGTGTGTTTTTTCCATCTATTGCACTACAAGCAAACTACTGATACTGAGGTTTACATGACAAGGTTTCCAGCTTTAGCGTTACTGTTGCTTTTAAATCACAGCTTTTGTTCTCTTCTGTCCATATATATTTTTAAAAATTATTTATTCCTTTTTCTCTTTGTATATATACACGACTACATTTAAGGAGATTATAGATTTAAATATATTGCAAAGGGAAGTGTAAAAACAGGATATGTGTGAGTTATTTTTATTAAGTGGAATTGCATGCTACATATTAACCCTATTCTCTAAATGATGTAAACAACTTAGTCTTTTATTTCTGCACTTGTGGTCGAGAGTGAGATCATAAATGCTGTATTAACGCACACCATTATGTCAGCAGAAAAACTGATATAATCCTGCATGCTGTTAGCTGGTGTTTTATGTGACAAAGATAAGATTTTAATCCAGCATGGACATTTATCTTCACATCATAGCATGCTTTATGTTCAGCGTTTGGTGATTTTTAGGGGTTGAATGGAAATGAATGTATGATATGTGCCTTGATGTGCCTAGAATATGACACTCAACCATTTGCCCTCTTATTCACAACTCCACATGTTTTACAAATACAGGAAATAATGTTGAGAATGAAGATATTTATATATCTGTTATTACATAAGGAATAGTATTTAAACTCTACCGTATATTTCACTGTGTAAAAACGGGGGCCTGTTGCAAAGGTCGAGCCGCCATGTTGGAGGAGTTTGACTGAAATGGGCCAAGACTGGTATTTTTAGTTTGGTTATTTGACGTGTGTGTCAGTTAAAAAGGACACATATTTCATTTTTTAGGGCTGGGTATCGAACACCAATGTTTTTTAACCGAAAGCTGGCGTCATATTTTTTAACTTCTTCACTGTTTCTTTGATTAGATAGATCCTGATTTAGATAAAAATGTTGCCAGTTTCAGGCTTTTTTATTCTGGCAAACTTAAGACAACATTGAAAGGTCCTATGTGGAGTTTTAGACCACTAGTGGCCATATGGAGCCATGTTTTTATTTTGTTTGTATTGCGATATAGTTTCACACTATTCCACTGATTTACAGTTGGTACCAAATTTATTTGAAGACCCATACAGATTTAAAATAGTTACAATCATCAAGGATTAAATCACAAAAAAGCCAAAAAGCTGCATTTCCATTGTGGAAACAAAGGCAGATCAGAAGACGAAGGCTGCAAGCTGTTTTAACAATCGCCTTTGTAAATGTTTTTTGACAAAGGAAAATTCTCCACAGGGTTCCTTTAACATTAAAGGACTTGGGCCTCTTTAATTAAATGGATTAAAGGTGATATTCTTCTAAGTATCAAAAAAGTCAAGAAGTCAAAATATGTGTATTGTCGATGCTGAAACTCAGGTATCATGTTGAAACCAGTATCAAAAAATGATACCTAGTCCTATTATTTAGATTTTGTGTACTGTGCCAGTTTAGAAAACCATTTGAAACAGCAGTCAGACCATTATAAACACTAAAATTCCTCAAGAGTCCCATATAATGAAATTATTTTATTGTTGGGAACCTGTTTGTTTTTTTTTTTTAAAATGATGGAAAGTGGGTTTTTTTATTCCTCCAACACAGCGGTGCGTCCATCCTCGCTCTTCCTCCTCACAGGCCCCTGTTGAAGGTTTTATATTGTGAAAGACAGTGTGTGTGTGTGTGTGTGTGTGTGTGTGTGATTGTGTGCAGACTGTACTTCTTTATTGCCTTCATATTTTGATTTACATTTAGTACTAATTCAGTTCAGCTATTGACACTTTCTTTGGACTTTCTTATGCAGTGAACAGAATCATTCCATACTTTAGGTTTCCCTCCCATGAACCAACACTGTAACTGTTATTGAAGTGTGTGTATCAGTGTGTCGTCACTCGGGGGTTCGGCTACAATACCTTGACAACTGAGGACTTCAAACTGCCAATGCCGGCCCATCAAGAATAGCTTATGGGCAGCACAACTTAAATCCACATCCTGATGTTTGATTGTCTTCTTCGGATGAAATTACAGCTTTATCCAGGCTCAAAGAGAATCATATTCCTTTTTTTTTCCACCAAAACTGTAAGAATACTATGTCAGTCTTCAGGAGAAAAAAAAACAACGCAATTATCTAATTAAATGTATCTGGTTGCTTGCAAAGCTTTGTGGGGTTTTTGTGTTTCTTCTGTGAACATAATTCATACTGGGCGTCCATGCGGGTGAGAGAATGGATATGACAGCCTGTGAATGGGGGAAAAAAAAACCTGGACGATATGAAAAGGTCTCTTTTAAAATTTTATTTGCTTTTTAATTGGATGTTAATTCAGGTCAGAAGACTGTAAAATGTAACTTTTCAAAATCCAGATGATAACATAAAGGCGTCACTTATTTCTAGTGCTGAAATGAGTTAATTCTTATACTCATAGTCAATTAAAAGACAATTAATCACCTTTTTTGATATTTTATTGTCCTTGAATTCATCAAGTAAAGAAGGCAAACATTTGTGAGTTCCAGCTTCTGAAAATGTGACAATTTGCTGCTTTTCTCTTTTTTATATCATAGTAAATTGAGTGATTTGGGGTTTTGGACTGTTGGTTGGACAAAACGAGTAATTTGAAGGCATCACCTTGGACTGTGGAAAGGGCGTTTTTCACACTTTTCATTTTGACATAATTTGATAGAGTAATTTGAAAAATGTTTGCCAAATTATACTGAAATTATATGCTTATTGATTTGTTATACAACTGCAATGTGTGTGACTTTTTTTTTTACATAGATTAATATCTGTAAGATGAAGGTTTAGTTAGTTCTCAAATAGTTTGATTAATGGAATAGTACATAACCTCCTGCATAAAACCATGTGTCATTTTTACACCTTGTTTTTTGTAAAGATTAAACAAACAGTAGGCTGGTAGGCAGATTTTGCTGCCTTTGGACAGTCAGGCTAGTATTTTTTCACCTGTTTTTAGTCTTTATACTAAGATAAGCTAATAATCTTTTGCTGACTTCTATTGTTTAGTGTGAAAAACAGTAACAACTAAATTAACTTGTGGATATTTTTAGCAAAGAAGTAACAGTTTATCTACAATATGTATAATGTTGCAGGTGGAGCACAGAAGGATTTTGTTTCCTGTCAAGTGTTACCTGTCTGCCTGTAATTGTAAAACATCAGGTCAGGTTGCACCTGGCCAAAATGTCCTCACTGAAATAGGTCTTCTGACAAGGATAGAGGTACACGAACACACACACACATATACACACAAAACTTCATCCAGTAGGCTCCCTGCAAACTGGGTGAAAAACAGCCTTTTCTCCCGAAAGGTCACAGTGAGATTTGAATGACAGCTTTAAGTCCTCCGCTCATATTACAATTTACAGCGGAGCCGTCTGCAGTGTGCTGCCGTTCTGGGAAAGGCCGGGAATACGGCAAAGCAATTAATTGTAATGAATAATGGGACAAATCTGGTGGGCATATGACCGCTAATGCTCTTTTTCTCTCTTGAGGATTAGGGCAGTGATGCCAGCCATGCTGATGTGTCTGCTTGCACACTAATTGAAACGCGTGAGGATAGTTTGGGGTGGTGTCAGTGTTCAACTCTACTGTCCTCCAGTAGTCCCGCCTCTTCTTTTTCTTCTTCTCCTTAATTCAAAGGGAATTTCTGATCAAAACACATCAAATCTGCTTGCTTTGTTAGGCTCTAAATCACACGGATTGAGCTCCAAACAGGACCATGCATGGGGTATTGCAGAGATATGTTTTAGCCCCATGACCCCTCTCAATGACTAATCTGGCCATGCTTAGCATGCGCCAGCAGTGTTAAAACCTTCCTCAGCCCATGAGCTTGAGTACCAGTGTTAGTAATTAGAAATTTGTAAGTAGAAATTATCAGCAATTCCCCCTATTTCCATAAACAAGTTGTCATCATGTTTTGATGAGTTTTAATTAGAACTGTGTGTAAGAGCACAGACCAGACAGCCCCATAACAACGCAGCAAACCTATCACTTATTCAGCTTATAATTATGGTAAATAAGATGATAATTAACTGACAGCTTGAGAAATTAATCACATCCACCTTTTGCTATCAAGTAAAAGTTCAAATATTGACATGCTCAGGCAGGACTGAAGGACACGGATGAGATTAATTATATCATTATTTGGTGTTATTTGTGCCTTTAGGACTAATTGCAAGCGGAAATAATTAAATAAGGAGGTTGGTTTTTAACATGAAACACTAAAATGACTATCTAAAATTAAAAATACAATCTCCAGGGTAATTTCTGAGACTTTAAAAGCACTGTAGGTGTGTTAGGGTCCTGAACTGACGGAAAAGAGTAAAGAAAATGCTCAGTGACCCCTAAAAATCTCCACTTTATGGGTGAAATAATGGTTCAAACCTTTCTGGGCCCCTCTTGAACCTCTTCTGGTTGAATAAAAACCCATTCTGCAAGGTGTCCTGACATTTACCTGGGTCATTCACAGGCTTTGTGCCTATCAGTGTGCAGACAGGAAGCTCTTTCAGTCGCATATCAATGGACACCTGCCAATCAACCCAAGCAAGCTGAGAATCCTAAGTCGTCGTCATTCTCCCACCAGCTCAAACTAAATAAAGTGAACCTCAAATCCAAGAAGATGAGGAATAGAACATCAGTCACTGTAAAACAGAGCCTTTTTGTCTCAAAATGTGTCCAACTGGCGCCACTGGAGACCAAACATCTCAATGAGAGGAATTTAGACAGCAGTTACAGTGTGTTTTAGTGACGGCAGCGAATTGCAACTCATTCCGATTTCTCCTACGCATTGAAAATAAAGCTGACTTTTCATGAAGAGTTTCCTGTATCTCTGTCTTCCTCAGATTGTGTGGCATGTTGTGTTTCTGCCTGGCAACAATGCTCCCTTTCACACTGGAATCTGTGCAGTGAGTCATTCTCTTCAGTGCTGCTGGCTTTGAGTGATTTTGAGTGGGCTGACCAAAATTTTTTGGGAGATATGACATTAAAACAGCTCTTGTCTCTTTGGAAGAGTGAAAGTATTTGTTGAACATGATGTAGTCTAACATCAAACTACAGCTATGTTAGCACCTCTGTACAGCTACTAACTGCTAACGTCAGAATGCTAACATGCTCACAGTGACAATGCACCAGAGTGTTGACAGCAGGTATACTGTTCCATGTTCACCGTCTTAATTTAGCATGCTAACATTTGCTAATTAGCACTTAACTGAAAGCACAGCTAAAGCTGATGGGAATGCCATTAGCTTGAATTGGACAAATGTAAATTTTGACCTGACCTATATTTCAGTCCGGACCAAAGTGGTGGACTGACCGACTGATCGACATTGCCATCCTTGGAGCCACACTGCTAGCATGGCTAAAAACATGAAACAACAAACACTTAAATTTGATTTGAAGGTCAAATGTTATATGAAGATGATTATAGCCCACAACAGCTACTGAACACTAAATTGGCCGATAATTGGTCATATTGTTAGAGATCACTGTGGTTACAGTCCTCGCATCTCAGCAGTAATTTGTGTAAAATGTAGTAAAATAAAACTAATACCCATACATAACATTACATTTCTTATATTGGCCACATTGAACTCAAGACAAAAAGAAATCAACTGTGGCTCAAATGGGACATACAGCATAGGGGTGTGCCCGAATACAAATTTGTTATCTGGTTATTGTTGGCCTGTTGTTTGGCATGAAAGCCAAATACTGAAGTGAATCTTGACAATTTTAACCAAACACACAATATCGCACTGTGGTTTGTTGTATCTGGTAGCTGCAATTGGGGAATTTTTAAACCCAACATGTTAACTGAAGACTGAAATATTTTCACTAAGAGGCCCTGTAGAAGTTTGGTCCAGGTGTTAACACTGCATGTCAGTTGCTTTTCATTTCAAGCACCCACCACTACAAAATTACATATTGTTTTCACCACAAAGGCAGAATTAACAACACAATTCTTGAAATTGGGTATTTTTAACCCTGTGAAGCTGTTAGTGTGATGCTAAATCAATGAATACATTTCAATTAAGGTGATTTTCATACTTGTCTGAGTATGTTTAGGAGCACAAAAAAATGATATTCAGTCTTCAAGTAGTGTGTCTGTACCCTTGATGTTACACTTAACATTTCATTAACAGATTTTGGATCTCCATTTACTTGAGAAGTTTTGCTGCTTCACTTAACTTGTCTGCACTGCAGCTCCCAGTATCACCAGTCTGATGACTAGCAGCACTGTTTTACCTGGAGTGAGGTGCTACCTACCCTTTTTGGTAACTTTTTGACTGAGGATAGAAAGTGTGTGTGAATCAGGACCAGGACAATCATCACTCAAAATATTGGCTTTAAAAAATCTCCAAGCAGCTCTGGCTTGAACCTTAAAACCTTTAAGTTGCATAATTCAACACAGTGAGCCTCAACGGTCACTCCTTCACCAAGGGTTTTCAATAACTTTAAGAAATGACTGATCAAGTCAGGATTGAACCCACAACGTTTAAACTTCAGTGTTGCTGTCAAACACAGTGAGCTAAAGTCTTACAAGGCTGATTGGCTCTGGGTTGAATCCACAACTTCAACAAAGTGAGAAAGTCACCACAAGGTGGGTAACACCCCAATCTACGTAAAACTGCTTCAGTGCAGACACCTGGTTGAACAACCAGGCCGAGTTTGTCCGTAACACCGGGCAGCCTGGCTGTGAGGCCACACCACTGTCTCCTGCTTGTTTATGGACACTGCAGGTGCAACTGTTTGTCCTCTCTAACAAAAAATTTGAATTGATATAGCAACCCAGTGTCAAAATCACCCTGTTCCAATGATGACATCTTTAATTCTGCCGGGGTGGTGAAAGTTACATCAATGTACAGTGAGATAAAGTTTTACACCGGTTGAAAAAAAAATTTCATTTGAGCTTTTCTGTCTTCAATTAAGAGTAAAAAGAACAATAAACAGGAACCACTTGAAAGCAAGTGTATGAAAATGGATTTCAACTTCTGCTTTAGAAGAACACTTTCTTAATCATACTTTCTTGGCATGATGCATTTAGAATTTATTGATTTAGCATTTTCTGGAGTTGGTGGGTGTGTCCTGTGACTGGCTGAGTGGATATATCAAAGGGCTGGTGTTCACAAGGTTGTTGGTTCAATCCCCAACTCACCCAAATAAACTAACCCTAACAAAGCAAGTGGTAGTGGTTTTGTGTATTAATAATGAAAGAACATAATAAGCAACAAACATGCGATGGCAAGAGACTTCCAACATTTTTAAAAACTTGTTCGCACCTTCATGCATCAGTAAAACTTCAGCTGGACAGGACTTCCTGTTTTATAACCCCCTGCGTACAGACCTGCCGAACATCGGGGGAGGACAAGGCCCCCCCCCCCGCACCCACCCATGTGGGACACAGTTTTTTTGCTCCAGTTACTGGTGAAGGAGAGGGATCGAACCAGCCACCTCACGTCCGCAGACGTATCTGAGATCTGTGTTGACGAAGCCGTCACTCCACCAGGTCCCCTTCGCACTCAGACCTCCTCTCTGAGCGCTTTTAAACCTCTCCTCTGAGTGATGATGTTCAAAAGTCACTGACCGACTCGGGATTCGAACCCATTACCTTAAAACTTCAACTAAAGCTGCCTAACACAGTGAGCTACAGGTTCAGATAGCAGCTGCTGGTCTTATCAGGTTTTCAATCCTCAGTAGTGTGTCTGACTTTTAAAAATTTACCTGCCAGTGTCAGGATTGAACCCATAACCTTTAAACTTCAAAGAAATTGCCTAAAAGCTTGAGATAAACAACCACATGGATAAAGGGTTTTCATCAGAGCTGTTCAACCTTCAGCAGTGTGGCTGACTTGAAGAAGCTCAATGACAGACTGAGGATTGAACCCACAACTTCAAAACTTTCAACCAGCTGCCAACAGGTTGAGCTACTGGACCATGCTACTGAAGAAATGTTTTGTCAGAACATTTCTGTCTTTACTCAAGATATTAGTTTTCAAAAGATACCAATTGGCCATGACTTGAACCCACAACATATCACTTTCAACATAGTGAGCCATAAGCACCTTTTACCAAAGGTTGTTTAATCCTCAATTCAGAAGATAACTTTCAAAATTCAAGTCAGGATTGAACCCACTACCTTGAGGCTTCAGAGTTACTGTGCAACACAGTGAGCTACAGATTCACACTGTCTCAGGTCCCTGAAAAGATATTTTGACAGAGCATCTAAATCTTTACGCACATTATTTGCTTAAAAAAAAACAAAAAAACAACCCTTCTCTGAATTGAACCCACAATCTTAAAGCTTGAGGGCAGCTGTCTAACACATTGAGCCACAAAGTAAACCTGCAGTGAAGAGGTTTCAGCAAAAGTTCTCAATCTTCATCAAGGCAGCTGAACAATCCAGGATTGAACGCACAATCTTAAAGCTTTAACAACACTGTTTAACACAGTGCACAACTGGCTCAGATGGTGTCAGGGTGTTGTCATTAAACATTTTCAGTCTTCAGTGGTGTATCTTGTGTTGTTTAGAAGACTGACTGTCCCAGGATTGAACCCACAACGTCAAAAACTTTAAACAGCTGCCAAACAGACTGAGCTACTGAACCAGGACAACCATCACTCATGATATTGGCTTTAAAAAATCTCCAAGCAGCTCTGGCTTGAACCTTAAAACCTTTAAGTGGCATAATTTAACACAGTGAGACTCAAGGGTCAATCCTTTACCAAGGGTTTACAATCTTAAAGCTGCTAACTTTACAAAGTGACTGATCAAGTCAGGATTGAACCCACAACCTTAAAACTTCAGTGTTGCTGTCAAACACAGTGAGCTAAAGCCTCACACAGCTGATTGTCTCTGGGTCAAACACACAACTTCAACAAAGTCAGAAAGTTACCACAAGGTGGGTAACACCCCACTCCATGTAAAACTGCTTCGGTGCAGACACCTGGTTGAACAGCCAGGACGAGTTTGTCCGTAACATAGGGCAGCCTGGCTGTGAGGTGGCTTAGATTAAAATGTTTTGGTAGAGAGCACAAACAGTTGCACCTGTAGTGTCTATAAACAAGCAGGAGACAGTAGTGTGGCCTCACTGAAGCAAACCACCTCACAGCCAGGCTGCCCAACCTCACTACCAGGATTAAACCCACAACCATTAAACTTCAAAGACACTGTCTAACACAGTGAGCTTCACAACCAGATGGTGGAGTTGATGTCTAGAAATGTATTTGAGGTCTGTATTTGACCATGCTGTCACACCACCAGGTCCCCTTTGCACTTGGAGCTCTTTGCTGAGCGCTTTTCAACCTTTCTTCTGGGTGACGACTTTCAAAAGTCACTGAGAGAAAGGAGATTTGAACACATGACCTTAAAAGTTAAACAAAAGCTGCCTAACACAGTGAGCCACAAGGTGTTAGAGTATGCTGCAGTGTTCATCAGAGCTTTTCAATCTTCATCAGCTTGTCTGATTTTAAAAAACTTTCACTGCCTGCATCAGTATTGAACCCAAACCTTTTAAACTTCAAAGAAGCTGTCTAACACAGTCAGCTATACAACCAGATGGTGCAAAAGAGTTTTCATTGGAGCTGTTCAATCCTCAGCAGTGTGGCTGACTTAAAGCCAATGAGAGTTTTCACAGTGGATTTCAACCTTGAAATGTTGGCTTTTAAAGCTTAATAATATTCAAGACTTGAACCAACAACTTTCCAGCCGTAAATCATCTGTGCACCAGCTTGAGCCAGAAGCCCTAACAGGTTTTTTGCACCATTTCTCAGTCTTAGATGTTGATTTTTGAGACGAATATTTAAAAATTGAGGTTTGAGGCATATGTGAGACTTTTTCTACCATTTGAGCTAAAAAACACTGATGCTTTTTTTTCACACTGAGGCTTGAACCAACAACCTAACAGTTTTTGGACTTTTGCGAACCTGTATGTGCCACAAGTTCTTGTAAGCGTTTCTAAAAGCTTTTGTTGGCTTTTATAAACGAAGCTCTGTCAGGGTTGAACCCAAAACCTCAAATCTTTTGTGGAGCTAACTATTCAGTGCTTTAAATAACATAGAAGACATATGCTAAGGAGTTTAATTTAAAAAAAGGGATCTTTAAATTTAAAAACACCTCTGACACTTTCTGTTTAATTTTACTTTGACTATTGTTTTTATTGTACTGTAGTTTAGTGTGACTCAAGACACCAGGGTACCCATGTCTGTACTCATAATACTGTCCAGTACTTGTATAGAACATGCGGACAAAAAGCAAAGACACATTTTCCGTAGCACTGTGTCTCAAGCTCCTCGTTCTCACCCATCACCACTTAACGACTTCTTTAAATGTCACTGTGGAGGGTGCTGTTATATACGTCGGATTAGAATCTCATTAACTCTGAATGAGATCCTCTAGCACCTGCAGGAAAGGGAGGCCCAGACTCCTTTCGAAGGAAATTTGACTGCACAACATTAAAGAAGAGGATTTACCCACAGTCAATGATTCAGTCAAAAGCACTTGATCGATCTTTCTCCCTGGTGGCTTCTTGCTGGCAGCCGTCGGCCCTCGTTCCCTCAATATTACTCCTGACTTGTCACAAATTCCCTTAGAGTATCAAAGACGATGACAGGCCCCGGGCAAGCTGTGATATTTCAGTCTGTCGGCGAGGGTGACCTGCCCTTTACCTCACCCCTCGCTAAAGATTCCTCCATCTTCCCTTCCTGTCTTTTGTTTTCCTGCTCAAAAGAAAGGAAAGAAAGAAGGGAAGGCTGGGACCGAGGCCAAAAACAAAGACAAAATATAGCAGGAGAATATTTTTGCTTTCAAGTCTGAAGGTCAAGGAGCGCCTGCAGTGTCTGATCTGGAAGTCCTTCCTGTGACCTCTGACCCAGGAAGCCTTAAAGCTGCAACTCATGTTCAGTGTGGGGTGAAAGCTGACATTTGCCTCTATTCAAATGAAATATATGCATTCCTCAGTGGCAGAATCGGAAAGCTTTGTTGCTCATATGTTTTCCTGCTGACCAACCTGTCGTCTTACACATATGTTAATACATGAGCAGGTACTGGAAGCTGACGGATATCTCTTTTATCTCCCCAAAATGCTGTTTCAAGGCCTTCCTCACATACTAAACGTCTTTATTATATTTTTGGGTGAAAAACAATAAAATATAAAAAATATTTAGTGTAAAAAATATAAGAACCTTCCTTCAAACTCACCATGTGTAGTCTACTATGGACTACTATGACATTTGGGAAATGTACTTGTCCAACTAGGCTGGCTCTAAATGTAACAACATCTGCATAAACCCCACAATAAAATGGTAAATTGGCATTTTTACACTTCGATTTTTGCAGATTAATAAATGATCATAATGTGTTAATTAGTGAGCTTTAGAGGTGCTGATTGGTGGATTTTGTCACTATCGGGGACAGCAGGCAAGTGATCGAATTCCCCAAAATTTAGAACTATTCCTTTAAAATTGTTTTTGTTTTTTATATGAAGAAAGGAGAAGAAACGTATGCATGTTTTAAATGAAAGGACAAACACTGTCAACACCATTTTCTTCACATACAGCATGTCAAACATCCAAATATTGGACACAATTCATGCACACACACACATGCATGCACCACTTTATTTCTCCAGCTTACAAAGCTGCATCTGATAGAGTTCAGGCGCCATCTGTTGTCCAAAATTAAATCCATGTTTTTTTTACTGGCTGTAGTCATCATGGTCAAAACCTGAAACATTTCTGTACAACATTATAAGTTTTATTATAGTCGTACTGAGAAAAAAAGGCTAATTATTGCATTTCTGGCAGCAATATTCCTTTAATATTAATGGTTGTTTGTGGAGAAATAGTCTCCTTACTGAAATGGAACAGTTGCTTCCATATGTGTGCGCAGATATTACACACAAATATTAATGTCAACACACACACACACCTATGCACGTACGCACACACATGCACATTTGTGTCCGACTGTTGTTATTACACTTGTTGGGGCTGTAATAGTACTTCCACATTTTTATTTTCTTTACTTGTTTATAGTTAAGTGGGGAAAACAGAGTTGTAGGAAATATCAGTGTTAGTTTACCTGCAAAATTGATGTAATATGAAGAAAAGCAGATGATCCAAAATAACTGAAAAATACAAATTTTACAGTTTTTTGAGTAATGCATGTCTCAGAGGAAATCTCAGTCAGAGATCTCGTTTAATCTGATTCAGCGTCTGACATGGAATTATAACTTTAAGAATGTGAGCAGAATATTATGATATTAATGACCATTAGGGGTTAGACTGATATTTTCATGAGCACTGATGTACTGGACCTGATAAAATTCAATATTTTCCTACTATGAAAATCTTGGATGACACTAAATTTTGATGCAGGAGGCCAAAAATCTTAATTGTACTTCATATTGAGAAAATTCTCCAAAACCAGAAAAATGTCACAGGGTAAAAAAAACTGCACTTTATGTTGCAAGTGATCCAAATAGCAAATACCAGAAACTCCCACTCCTTTCTTCACGCATCAGAGAAGCTTTAAATGAAGAGTTGTCTGGTGCCTTAATAATCTGAAATGTCTTTTAGAGGCTTATCTAAACCAAGATATTGGTTCTTTGGCATGAAAATGACCATAAAGTGTCAAAATGATACATTAAAACATCATCTTTCAACTGTTTCTTTATAAAAATATCACTATAGTTAACGCAGACATCGCTCTTCTTAATCCATCCTGAATTAATTTTGTCTTTCTAGCATCTTAAGTTTGAAGCTGCATTAGATTAATTACAAATCCCAATAAATCATATAACTTATATAAGCAAACCTCCTTTTCCTGGCTCAGATTGATTTTACACCTCATTCATTTATAGAAGAAGGGGGTGGACATGCATTCGCTTCCTGTTGCGCCTCGTCCACCTCGCTTCAAGCGGAATCCGGCTGAACTTTGACCTGCAGCGCAGCGAGACTGGTGTGAGGGGGAAGAGCTGACGTCTCATTCAGGAAGCATTGATTGTTGCAGTTTCAGGATATCTGTGAAAGAAGAACCAAGCAGCGGAGGAGACGTGCTCGTTTAGGTTTCAACATGAATTCTGGCAGCAATGTAAAGGATGATTCCGGTTTATAACAACTTAGATGATCGTAGGTATTAGCGAGATCCTGTAAAATCGACAAAATTACGTTTGACAGAACAAGAAATACAAGCTGTAGATGTAGATATACGTTGTATAAAGTGGATAAGGGAGGTGCATCTTGTGTAATGTAGCCCCACTTTTTGCTTTATGTTGGCAAACGTTGCCTGGTGCAGCAGATAAAAACATTATCCCCTTGTAAACATAGTCATTGATAATCCAAGGTCACCTTTATATGTCCTAACAACAGGTTAAACAGCATTTACAGCTGTATTTTATGTGCTAATGTCAGAGTCAGCCAATAAACTAAAAATAATCAAGTTGTAAATAGACTGAACTAGTATTAAATAGTCAATTTGCAACAATTGATGACATTTAGTCAACTGATCATTTGAAGTTGACCTGAAAAACTCATCTAACTACATAGACTCAATGGTAAAATATGAGTTCATTTAATTCAAATGATTATGAAAATTTACTGTGTACAATCGGTATGCTCCCATCCTCCAACACCATCATCCCATACATTCAAATATTTGTCTAAATTACATTTAAATTACTAATACCTTTAATTTATGTACATAGCCCATTTACTGTACATATAATACACTCTTTTAGAAGTTAATACTACTCATCTAATTATTTATAAGATGAAACATACAGGTGAGTTCAAATGTTTGAATTGCAATAAAGAGTTAATTTTAGATGCTTTGAATGTAATCACACACACACACACACACACACACACACACTCTTGCATTCACATGTTTAACTAAAAGGTGACATGATTCTGTACTCATAAAAAGCTAAATATCAACATCTCATCTCGTTGCATGTGTCAAACACAGACCTGTTGAAATGACAATTCATTTGAGGTGGCACACAGTCGGCCGACATGCTGGCAAATATTCACAATTTAGTCTTTGACATCAGAGAAAATGTGTGGGGTTTTTTTTTGTTTTGTTTTGTTGTTTTTTGTTTTTGTTTTGGAGAAACAGGAAATGCGTTTGGTTGCAGTTCGAAATGCGTCTTCTTGCACTAGACTCTTCTGAGTTCGCATCAGCTCATTCAGGCTCTAAAAAGCTGCAATGGTATGACACCACAAGAGGCCAGTGTACAGCTGTTTCCATGATGTTTTAGTCTTCTTCCACTAGAGAGCAGTAGTGCTCCATTTCCTCCACATCTGCATGGCGTGCCTCTTACTTTGCCCATATTTTACAATAAATTAAGACTCTCAGCCAGGTCTATAAATTCTCCATTTATCATGATAATCCCACTCCGGTGAATCAGGGCATGTCGGCGTCTCCCGTCCTGTGCTGCAAAGTTCCTGCTGAGTTCTCAAAAAAAAAAAAAAAAAAACCCAAACCGACGTCCCTCAAACTCTAATGATGCTGATGGACGAGGAGGCTCTGTGGAGCTGAGAGAGAGAGAGAGGAGAGAAGCATAAACACATGACTCATAAACAGAGACGGAGGGTAACATACATGAGCGTGACTCACAAACCGCAGCGTACGTTCACAAGCACTGCAACGTGCCTTTATGTACTCGATATGTGATGTCTATCAAAGATTTAATAACAAATCAATGAGCTGTTCGACCTGTGTGTGCATGCTTGACATTTGAAGCACAGATCGAACTGCTCCCAACGGGTTCGGCTCAGGTTTCAGCTGAGTTTCTCACTTAATTGCTTTAAGTTTGGGTTGTGTTTTGGCTGAGAAATGTTCAAAACTAGAGAAAAATAACTCCCCTGAAAGAGAAAACTGTCGGGAGGATGAAATAAAAACCTGCTGTCGAGACAACCAGACACACAAATGAATCATGTTTGGCACATCTTGTTCTAATGTTGTTGTTTTTTAACTTATCTGGCTCTGAATCTGCACCGGAAACATTTGTTTCATTAAAACGCACCACATATATCATCATGTATCTATTATATTTAGAGTCAAACCCACAGAACTTCATTTCAAATTCAAGCCCAAAGTTTCCAAAGATATCAAATATATCAAGCTGAGATTTGAGAGAAATGATCAAAAACGATGCACGAGACATCTGTGCAGCTATAAAAAATAAAAATAGAAATTTTCCCTCAGTATGAATCACATAAAGCTTTTTGAAGAGTTGGAACAAGCTGATACGGAACAAATATAATAAGGGAAACAAGACATTAAAGGCTTCAGAATTTCTTGTCTCAGTTGCAGCTGAGTAGATCAGAAGTGAAGTTATTACCCAATACATTGATTAATCTGCAATAATTGTAATAACTGATTAACAACTAAGTCATATCTGGTTCCAGCATCTCTAATGTGAGTTAATTATTGAAATACTTCATCTTACATTCAAGCATGGTGAAGAGAAAATGATTAATCAAGAAAATAACTGATGGATTAATTGATAATTGAAGTCTGCTGGATGCTACCGAACTGTAAGCACTGACTTTGCATTTCATTGGTTTTGAATCTGTAGACAAACATCCTGGTTTTTAAATCGTCTGCAGCAGCTTGTTTACCTTCGTTAAAATCAAGAAAACTTCAATATCTACTAGCAAATGTCGTAGTGGACGCTCGTTAAAATAAACCCCTGAAATTTCGTCAGGAAGACTGATGAAAGAAACAGTGAATTGCGGTTAAAGAAGCTTCACAGCCGCCATGACCTCACTCTCTGTGTACCTTATCAGACATGCAGAAGTGTATTTGAGGAAGAAAGTGCTTAAAAGCATAAAAGCTAGTGACCCTGCTTTAATGCACCTGCTGCTTTCAGGTGAATCCGACTCTCCTCAAAGCGCAGTTTATCGTCACATCAGCTTATATATAGAAACACATCTACCCTGTCAGACTGCTGCCTGAGCGTATCGCTGCCTGCATCTCCGGCAGTAACCCAACAAGCGTTTGCAGCTATAGCTCTCTGTTTCCAGCCTGGTTGTTTTATATTTAGCCATGATGGCAGCAGCCCTGGTTGCTAGGAGATCTCTGATGCAACTGCAAAGGGCTCTTCAGAGGAAACAAAATATTCCTGGCAGCCAAGACTGATCATGCATAATAGAGAAGTGCTGCAACAAAATGAAAGCCATGAAGAAGAAGAAGAAGAGGAGGAAGAAGTTGTTTTTTTTTTTAAAAAAAAAAGGGAGTTCAGGGGTCAGAGAGTAAATGAGTCACCCTGCTGCTGCGTACGGCTCCGTTGTGGTAGATGGGTGAGCTGCGGGCGGAAGCGTTGTAGTAGGAGGAAGTGGCGCGGACCAGCTGCCTCTTTGCCTTGTCCTTGGTGCTGTTGGAGTCGTTGTCTTTGATGATGTCATACTGTCGGCAGAACAGGGCGATGACGGCTGCGGTGGGAGAAGGCGATTAAAAGGTTGAACAGGAGGACGCAAAATAAATAAAACACATGAAACAAAAGCAAAAGATTGTCTTCTGATCACACATATTTTCAGCCATGATACATCCTCGTCTACACACCTACTATACACACACCCACACATGCAAACACATAAAACACACACACACACACGTCCAGCCTGACCTGCCCACAGCAGCAGCACAGTGGTGATAATGAGCAGCTCTCCTGTCTGTAGGTGAGGAGTCATGCCCAGACCTTCCATAGCTGGTTCATCTGAGGACACAAACACAGCAAAACATCATCAACAAGGCAAACAAGACGAGATGCAGATTTACATACATACAGTGTTGGTATTTTTATGTCTTTAGGTGAAAGACTACTCCTCGGAAAAGCTATTTTGGTGGGAAAATAGCGATTTTTGTCATGATTTCATCAATAATTAATGTTTTATTAACAGGTAAGAGTGCTGATATTCTATATTTTCATCAACAACATTAATTTATGTCAACAAATCCCATTAAAAGGCAAAAAAACCCAACATCTTAGCCTGTCATAGCATGTAAATCTTTAAAAACAGGTCAACAATCTATGTTTTTTTAAAAGCCCAGTAATTCTCTAAAAGAGCTGGGCACCATCGTTTGTAACAAAAGTTACAAAAAACAGGAGGAACTAGTGCATTTGTTGGGGACTATTTTCAGCGGCGGATGAATCCACATTTGTCACTCCAATGAATATTCGCAGCAGAATAAAATATACTGTATCAGTCTTTGGATGCACAGACAATACTTGTTAGTGGATCCAGTCATTTTTTGTGTTTTCATGGGATTTTTTGACAATAAGGAAAATATAGAATATTACCAGACTTATGATTTAAATGTGTTTAAATCATTTGTGTCATTTTTAAAAATTCAACCAGGCAAATTAGTCGGTGGAGGCGTAGTTGTTGTGTTGTGTATTCTATCCCCTTATTCATTTTTATTTGACTTTTCTTGCTTTTTCCTTTTAAAAATGTACTTTTTTACATGATATACTGTAGGTTTGTTGTTAAAGAATGCTACTTATAAGTGTATATTTTTCAAAATGTGTTGAATAGGAAATAAATTCCATCCCCCCAAAAATATGTATGTTAGTTACGGTGGTCCAGGACTCCGGCAGGATAATGGTCACTTCTCTCCAGAGTCCTGAAGTGGACGGCACGGCTGGGCTGACTGTCGCCATGCGGCCCGACGGACTGCACCTAAAAGAAAAGAAAAAGAATTCTTTAGAGGAAAGTCAGCAGTGCTCCTCATATTTTTAAGGAAATACTGAAGCTAAGATAGAGTCATATCACCTCATACAGCCACAGAATTGGATTCTTTACAGCTACAGACAAAACGGAGGATGACGTTATGTAACGATGATAAGAAACTGGCTCACAAGAGTATATTTAGCGAGCAAATGGTGCTTTGCTTTTTGGCCGGGATCCTGTATGATCACTGGAGGATGAATAGTAAATGTAGAAGCAGACTGAAAGCATGAGAGATAAGAGAGAGAACACATTTGGGGGCCTTCTTTGGGACATTTTCAGCAACATGCGAAAATGAAAATCTACCCAAAAATATTTTATTATGGAGCAATTTGGTGCTTTCTCACTCAAACAGAACACTGAGATATTTCTTGCCACCATATATGCAGGCACATGCAGAAGAAGGGGAGGCTGAGGATGTCCGAGCACCTTCCACTTTGCGTTAACGCGGAAATACCAACAAACCATCGCCCACCAACGCTGGTGTTTAAAACAAACGAACCCTCCACACTGAAGCTAGCGGGCAGACTAGACAGACGAATGAATCAGAGGATCATATATGACATTAACTGACGTGCAGCATCAAATAATAATCTGTTAGACAAAATACAACAAAGTAAGCAGCTAGAAAAGCTCTTCAGTGAAGTGAAAGTTTTATAAATTGACGTTAGTGTTGTTTTAACCGTCCAGTGCTGCTGCTTTACATTAGTGTTAATGCAGCTTGATAGTTTGATAACTTGACTGCTGATGTGTTCCCACTGTGTGTCGTTTGTCCACAATTACTGTAATTATACAACAGAAGTCAAAGTTGTGCTTCATGCTCTGTCAGATTTATTAAAGGAAAGCTTTTACATTTTCAGAGTGACTGAAGAAATCAGGAGAGAGAAGACAGAAATGAGGAAGAATTGCAGGATGTAACTTAATGGTGTTGAAAGAAAAACAACAGAACTGGTTTAAAGAAGGAAGAAGGTGCAACTGACTCAAGATTTAAAGAAACAGTTGAAGGAGGAAAGAGAAACACACAGAGGCAGCCTGAGGTCTAACTTATAACCTGCATGTAGATGAATTACTGCTCTGGTAAATACATTTGAAAGCACAATCTGTTATCCAAATGGAAACTAAAGGACACAAACAAAAGTCAAAGCACAAGATTCAAACCTGCTATAAAAGGACTTACAGATGTTTTAACACAGGTACTAACACTACACAACAACTCTGTTAACATGATGTTTTCTTCAGCTGTTAGAAGGTTGTTGACCTCAGTAACTGGATCTTAATGAAATAGAAAGATTATTTTCACATTTCTGACTAAAAAATGACACATCGCAGCTCAGTAGATGTTTCTTATTGTTTTAAACCTTGAAGATGTGCTGACTAGAGGTAGAAGTAGCAGCGAAGTACTGTATATATCAGGAAAAAAAATCCAGTGGGAAATAAACACAATTCATTTTGTTTCCTTATTGGTGGGAAAAATGTATATTAAAGTCTTTAAAGTTGAGTCTTTATTTAGTAACATCTCCATTTTAGAACAATTAAAACATCCAATAAAGGTATTTAAACCAAAACATGTTCTGAAATACGACAAATGGTGTCCAAGCATTTATAAATATTCTTCCACTGTGCTGCTCGGAGCTGTCAAATACAGATCTAAGATGTTTTATTACTTTTGCAGAAACAATGATCTTAATTGAAATAAATTATGAAATGGCAGCTATGTGCAGTTTCTTTTAAGATAAAGACTTTATAGCTGTGAGGTTTTCTCTAACTGTCTCATGCACTACTCTTGAACTCTCCTTTAAAGATTCTCCATCCCAGTTTTTGTATGTTATGTATGCTACATGTTTCGCTCTGGAGATTGTCACCATATCATAAACATATTCTTTGTTTAGAGACAATATGTCTTTAAAGGAGCAGCATTTTCACCACTCAGAGGTTGTTTTTTGTTTTTGAAAGTAAGTTGTTTTATATGACGTCCAGTCAAACATTATAAACTGAGACCTTCAGATGAAAAAGCCTCGGGTTAATCCTGACATTCATTTAGCCTCACGATAACAAAACCTCAGTCCTCATAGATTATGATCTACACTGTTGCTGCTCTCAGTGTGCGTCGTCCGGCCTGCGGAGGATGATGCCTTTAGCTGTGTGATGTTTAATAGGTGCCAACAGGACACACACACACACACACACACACACAACAGAGAGCGAATCACAGTATGATATAGTAAGATGCGGGTTGAATATTGGTTGCTATAATTCAACAGGTGATGCTGTAAATTATGTTGGTGTTTGGAGTTTTGACATCTTGTTCCATGTCCGAGCACCTGCCCCTCTAAAGGTCTCAAACATGGACACGTCTCACTGTGCTGCAGACATCTCCGTCCCCACCGACACGCTGAACCCAGAGGTTGAATGCAGCAAGTTTTCTGTGGAGGTTGTTGCAAGTCATTATGGGAAATGAGTAACAATAGAGAAGTTAATTACAATTTCATCACGAAGAAAGTCCAAGTGTCCTTTAGAAAGACTTATCTACTGTAATTAGAAAGTTGCAAGTTTGATCTCTGCGAACTGTCCTTGAGCAAAACATCAAGTACTCTGGATGATAATAAAACTCCTCACTAATCCCCACAGGAAGACTCTCTTTAAACTTTCCCTCTCCTCTACAGGGAGGTCAAGAGATCAAAAGTCGTCCCCGCTGGAGCTGGCGAGGCTTTCGTGTTTTGCTCAATGACACTTCTGCGGGACATCTGCCTGCTGACGAGCACATTTAACTGAGTCCTCCGGCTGAATGACAATCTGTACGAGTCTGTCGGTCTAATGGATTATAAAAAGTTTAATAGAGTAATGATAATGGAGTCACATTAGATACTCCTCTCTCAGAGAGAAGCTGGAGTTTGTGCTGACTTTTGATTTAAGGTCATTTGAGATGTGATATCTAATAGATATGCCATTAAGGAAGCATTACTGGTGTGTGTTGATATTAATTAGATACTGAGAGAAGGTTAATAAGAATAAAAGCTCATTTTGAAAGTGCAATTTATCATTTTGGGGTGAAGAGAAATAATCACTTAGAAGTTCCTGTATCAGATGTCTGCAGAAAGCTTTCAGTAAGTATCTCATTTGCACTGGTGTTGAAAACTCTTCTGATCAAGGGTCTTTTTTGTATTAAAACTCGGTATTAATAAGCTTCTCTTTATCTCAGTTTTGCCTTCATTGTGAAACAGAATATGCTCTGCAGAGCTTGCTTTCCTTTGCAGAGGAAGGGATCATTTCCTTCCTTTTTTTTCAAGGCTTGCTTGAGATAACAGGTGACTTTTCAACAAATTGAGTTTTTTTTTCTCTTATGAAAATCTGATGTTCTGCTTCTCAGGTCAGGCACAGCAAATTACAGATGAGAAAAGTCTTGATTTGCAACTTTTAATAGCGCAAACAAATCAACATTTCCACACTACTGTATTAGAGTAATCAAAGATTTAATTATTTCAACTTTGTTTCTGAGGAATCAGATTATGTATGTTAATTGTCCTCCGTTGCTATGGAGAAGAAGGTCAGAGGTGCAAATCAGAGCTGTAATGAATTCAAAACACTTCCTGTTGCAGTTGGAAACAGAACGTGGCGCCACAGTTGCCGAGTTCATCCAAAACTGACCCACAATCCAAAAGTAAATTGATTTAAGCTGCGAAATGTAATATTAGTTTTCTCAGCAGCGTAACCCTTTGCCTCCACACGTAACTGAATTTTAAGTTAGTGAATGAGTGTTTCTTGCTGAAATGCACCTCGGGAGTCGTGTTTAACTGCTACCTCGAAATGTTTATATTCACAGGTTTGTACGTTCAACTTTTTTTACCAAAGAATCAAATATTTTCTGATGCAGTTGCTAATCTTTTGTACACATTATTCATTGAGGAGAGTTTCATGTCCATCTGAGCCCTGTGAAAAATGAACTGGACTCTATAACATGTTGAATGATGAGAAAAACCCTTTCTAATAAGTCAAGCTTGGATTTCAAAGTTGTATCTAATGGTTTTCTTTAATGGTTAATAAATCAAGTCTAGATTACCAGATTGTGAAATCAAATCCCACAGGTTTCCCCCATGCATTACAATTAGCATGTTTCAGCATGACTTTGTCTTTTTAGCCTCTTCGATTCCTGCAGAAGACTGTTTAAACACAAACCCTCAGGAAAATAGCTGCAGAGCATCTGGACCAAAATCAGTTTATTAACAACGTATTAAAATACTGGTATTATGTTTTATTAAAGATTAAAATTTACATTTGACTTTATAGCTCAAGAGTTTTTACAAAGTGAGAATCCTGTCTGTAGACGTATTAGTAATAGTCAGAATTAAATGTACAAGCAATATGAATAATTTATTAACAGTTAACTTATAAATCCTTTATGTAATGATATATCAATAAATCTGCTATTTACTGAAATTAAAGCCAATGTAGTTACTCAAAATGTGTTTAAATACGACCAGAAATCAACCCAAACTAGAAGCAGTGACGCAGCTTTTTGAAGAGAGCATATGAAAGTGTGTGTGTGTGTGTGTGTGTGTGTGTGTGTGTGTGTCTCACCTGGACGCTGTAGTGTGTGTCCTCGTCCAGGTCCCACAGCACACACCAGCGGCTGGATGTGTTCACCTCGCGGATGGAGCGCTGCATCAGGCCGTCCTGTCTCTGGAGAGAAGACACGTGCAAATACAAGACGGACACGTGCCATCTGGTGGACGCTTGCATACAGGAGCACCTTCGCTTGAGGGAATGCAGACACACACACACACACACATTTGCACTTGCACAAAGCAATACAAACAGATGAATATGCACACCCATGCACACACTTAGCATGTAAATGAAGAGAATTTAAATTCAGTCTTGGGGACTGATCATTTAGTTTGGTTGCCAGGTAATATGACACCCTGGGAGATGTAGGGGCAGGATGTCGTGCTCGAAGACTTAAAAAAGGTAAAATTCAGGCCTATATATAAGACATCCGAACTACCCACCACATTATTAAGCCTCATTTAACACTATAATTGTTCAATTGACTGATTATTATTTCACAACTGCAAGACAGATGTTGCAAACCCTACAGTAACAAGCAGCTTCACCTCATATAAATTCAGCTCAAACCCCTTTTGTCCCACTGGGGAAATTAGGTCTGCAGGCAAGGTAACACGAGCAATCATCATTTGGAAGAAACAGAAGAACACATGTAGAGAGAGCTGCTGCTGGTGCAGCTTTTAAGACAGAATGTATATACAAATATCACCTTAAAATCCTTTCACTTTTATCTGCAGACTTCCTGCTGATGTAACTGCGTGGAGAATAGTCAGAGCAGTCCAGGATGGTTTTAGCTGTGTTGTTTACAGGTCAGAAAGCTTACTGCATATGTAATACTCTGACAAAACCACAAGCCTATAATCTTATTTTCACACTAGGCAAAAATCAGATTCATTAAAACTTCTATAACTAAAAGTAATCATAGAGGGGCAAATAAAACCTGCAATAACAGATTTTTTGGCCACTTGAGGGCAGCAGAAACAAGCTACGAACAAAACACTGACATATTATCACCTTTTAAGTTGATAAGGCTGTTGTTTATTTACACATTCAGCAGATAATAGTATTCATTTGGAGTTCCTTTTAGCTCTGTTTTGGTCTACACCAACTCATGGAGGAAATATCTTTAGCTACTAAACAGTAGCCGCTGACTTTGTCTGTGATTTGTTGCTGGTAAAGTGGGTTTTTTAGAGATTTTTTACTGAAACAGCTGCCTATTGCAGCCGACGACGATGCTACAGTATGAAACGAATGAACCAAGTAAAGTGAGCCAGGAAACCAAAACAATGAGACACTGAAACGCTGCAGAGAGCTGAGGTTAAATGCAGAGTTGTCAGGTGTCAAGAATCAGGACATATTTCAAGACAAAATGAGGAAAACAGAGCTGCCAAGTCTCATGCTTTGACCGTCAGACTCACGCACCTGACACAGATCTCACGCCACACATGCCTTTTCTAACGCTAATGTTTCATCTTTGCTTCTTCAAATGTGAAATTTCTCATTTTTAAGCGACGGAACAGCAGGGTTTTTTTTCCAAGTTCAAGTTTAAGGCAGCACTTTTCACAGATTGTCTGAAAACGCACTAAGCGGGTAGCCAATGCGGAAGAGTCTTAAACCTGCATTCTTTCTAATGGCCTGCAGGGGGCGACTCCATGTGTTGCAAAAGAAGTCCAATTGTGTGGAAGTCTGTGAGAAAATGATCCTACTTCTCACTTGATTCATTACCTCAGTAAACACTTTCCTAATGAGTTTATTGTCTCAAGTTTTCTTCAATGCAGCATGATGTTCGTTTTGTAAATTATGGTGCCATTTAGAGTAAAATAGACGATAAAGCAGGGATGTTTTAGGGCGTGGCTACGTTGTGATTGACAAGTCACTACCGCGGCAGTGCCTGAGGCGCTCTAGTTGGACCCTGGGGTGCTCCTCCCCAGCTCCACACTCTTATGCAAATCTGGTCACTTCTCGTCCAAAATACCAAGATGGTGACGGTCAAAATGCCAAACTCAAGGCTTCAAAATGGGAGTCCACCAAACAATAAGTGACGCCACAGTAGCTAAGTCCATTATTTTTATACAGTCTATGGTATCCAGTGGAGCTGATGATTTATTTACTTCTATTTGGAAAGACCTCAGAGACTAAAGTGGGGAGTGTTGGATGATGGGAGAGACTTCCTTCTTATAATATGTTGTGAAGAAAAATATGTGTAATATCTGGAGTGTAGTGGGTCAATTTACCACGAATAATGGTCACTTTATTATGAACAAGAATAAGTATCCCCGCCATCCCGGGAACAAATCTCACTCCCAGCTGAAGTCAAAACTTGGCAGCCCTGGGAAAATCTCGATTGTAAAATTAACAGCAGGGACAAATCTGGACCCATTTATAAGTCAGAGAGCGGAATTATCTAAATGATCTCACAAATCTGACCAAATATATGAGCCTGTATTCTCATTTACGACATCATATCATACTTGGCAATGAAGCAAAATTGTAAGACAGATGAGTAAAACTTTTTTCTTTCCAATCAATAATTGTAAAAATGTTCTTCTAAATACCCACCAGCTGAATGTTGGACCAATTTAAAAAGAAGACTTTCTAAAATCCACAATAATGTCTTCTGTTTTTGTGACATTTAAATGTAAAAGGGTTATCGACCGCTTGCTAAGAACACTAATTATCTTCACAAACTGTGATTCTCTGAAGTAGTCTACTTTCAGTGGTGGGTGTTAAAGTCTAGTTTAGAATGAGAACACAAGTTTCCCAGCAAGTAAATGTGGCTGCAAAGTGCTAAAAGCTGAGGAAAAGTCAATAAATGGAAGGCTGGCAGGATGCTCGAGGCTGTCCAGATGTCTGGATCAGAGAGCAGAGTCAAAGTGGTGTCTTCTGTTTCTCAGGAAGCGACGGGTCAGTGAGGACGGTTTTATTGTCTTATGGCACTAAATAACCATAAAAAACCATATCTTTAGAGGGGTTAAAAGGGTTGTTTATCAATGCCAGTGACTCAGCAGATACTCCAAATCCACTAAATTTGAAAAATGCTCACTAAAGCAAGAAAACGACATAAAGCCTAAAATTCCTTATTCATGTAAAAAGGCTGTACCGTTTGCAAATAGGATTCCATCCCTAGAGGAAATCGCTGCATTTTTAGTGAAATTTATTGCATTTTCAGCGATGAAAAGTGTCCCAGGAAGCCAAATTATAATGAGGCAATTAAATTATTTTACCACGGCTGCAAATATTTTCAAGTTCTTTAAAAAAAAAAAAAAAAAAAAGGAATAGGAGACCAGACATGAAAGGAATACTTGTTAAATGAAAGGTTTTGCAGCGAGCCTGTGCAAGATCTCGTGCCTCTTTCTGCACAGATAAGATCAGCATGGCCTGACATGGAAAAAAAAAAAAAAAGAATTTCAGCCAGAGCTTTCTTTTCAGTCGAAGAGATATATCGCTGTTATGGTTGAGTTGAGACAAACTGATGTCCTGATCTAGGTAACCCGAAGTAAAATGGATCTTCTGGTGTCAACAGGTGAAGACAACGTTTGGTTATATAACTACTTTAAGGTCGAGAAAGAAGTCCACAGCCTTATGCATTTCAGTAGTGAAGCGCCGCAGATAAACAAACCTCTCCTCTGTTGTCACAGGCTGACAAGACAGTTTTTTTCTTGTTACTTGTTAAGAGACATCAGAACACGCCTGAACTTACAATAGACACTATCTGGAGGCCCAGCATGGATTTATTCAATCAATGTCCACCCACATACGTCTACTAATCACCAATTAACCTTGTGTTTGTGATGGTTTGGGATTCAAGAATCAAAATAACCATTATTAGGAGTTTGAACCTCTCAGATACAATCTCAAATTAGGTTACTTCAACTGTGTGTGTGTGTGTGAGTTTGAAAGTGTTGTTGCTGAATCTCAGCAGCCGGAGAGCTCTGGGATTTGGAACAACTTCAGTTGAATGAAGCAACTCTTTGTCTGAGCAGATTCACTCGTCCTGTTTCTCCTTCACACACAGAAGGCTCAGCTTGTTAAGGAAAGATACTGTATATGAAATAATCTCCTAAAGCAGTCAGTACAGTATGTGGGTCCAAATCAAACCCAAAGACTGACATTGTTGCTTGTTTTTTACTCCTTAAAAGCAGAACTTTTTGTTTCTGAGAATCAATCTGAAGATATGCTTGATTGACAGAGTACAGCAGACTTTTATATAACCGAGATGTTTTTCCCATTTGTACCTTTTAAACCTTTATTCAAAGCAACTTTTGATGACTAACAACAGTAGGAAAAAAAGACCTAAGTAGATAAAACCTCTTGCATCTATATCTGCTGCATCTACCTGCTCCCATCAACTCCCCTATTAATATTTGAGTAAGGTTCTTACATAAGTGCTTTCTGAGGTTATGGCAGGAGATGTTTTACATCCCCATGCTGTGTTTTCTTGAAAATGCCACAAGGTTGATGGATTCTGAGTCAGACATGAGGTGACTTTAAAAAAAATAAAAAAATACAGAGATGTTTGGCACCAACGCGGATGTTCCTCCTGTGAGACGAGTTCCGGCCAAATAATTTCCACTAATGGAGATGACTCCCACTCAGAGCTCAGCTAATGTCTGATTCTGCTTTTGCCAAACTGTGGGTGGTAGAACCTGATTAGAATGAGCCGAACTGAGTTAGCTGCCTGAGTTTCAGGAGATGTGAGACGAAGAAAATTGGTTGATATACGAGCAGACTTAAAGCTGCGGGACTTTTGTCTCCCCCTTCAGGCAGTGAGAGTAACTACAACAACACTGTCGACATGGGCTTACGTCATAGGCTCCACTGTAGCCTACTCCCTTCCTACTTTGCAGCTGTAAAACGGTGGATAAATTGTTTTGAGCGTGACACAACCCCCGCGAAATGACTTTCACTATCAGAATTTGATCCATTCAGTCCAATAACATTTGGAAAGTCTAGAAGAGCCGCACGCTAAATTAATTTTATTCCCATTCAAGTTAGCAGAGAGCTAACCAGAAGTTAGCAACTTGGCCAGCAGAAGTCTCTGTATGCATTCATGCGACCAGCGCTGTTTTAATTAGTGTATAATTACCTGAAATAAGAATCGTTGTGTTTTTAGGGAGTAGGTCCCCTTCCACGGAGGCTGCCATGTTGCACTGCCATGTTTCTACAGTAGCCCAGAATGGACAAACCAAACACGGGCTCTACAGAGGGCATTACGTGTTTTTCGCAAGTTTAACAGCCACTATAGGTTCTCCTACATGCTTGGAAGGGGAGGATGATGAGGAGGGGTATTCAGCTGGTTGCAATCTGCAACCTCACTGCCAGATGCTGCTAAATCTTACACACTGAACCTCTGTATACTGTGAAATACAGAGAGATTTATATCGCAGCGATAGGCTTAATCATCATTGTGTGAGCTCATTTGGCAAGGGCTTGAATGTAACGGACCTTCATTCATGTGTAAAAGTTCTGCACTGCAGGTTTAAATGTGATGTGTCTTTTACAATGATTCCCAACCACGGCTATAATGTAGGGGCAACTTCTGCAGTTGACAGGGGGCACACGGAAACACTGTAGAGTAGCTCAACCAACTTGAAAATAGAGTATTATGTATTGACTAGAAAAAAATATCCATTCATTAGTCAGCTGTAACGCTACAGTATGAGTTGTGATTGCAAGCGAGTGAAAACTAATTAACAGGTGAGAGCAGAGAAGTGAAATAATTAGCTCCAAGTAATGGATAGATGGTTAAAATAGATAACTAAACGTAAGTGGTTGAAATAATAAGCTAAAAGTAACGGATAAATGGTAATGGTAATGGTAAATAGACAGTTTAATTGAAAGATAAACAGTTGAAATAGTTAGATAAAGGTAATAAATAATTGAAATAGCTGAAATGTGTCAGATAAATAAACATCCAGCTTCTGTTAGTCCAAGTTGAATGCAAACTTGACCAATCCAACCAAAACACTGACATTTCAATTGTATGAAAACATTATTGTTTTATATAATTAATAGTGCTAAATAACATCTGATTTAAAGCCAATTGTGAGAGTGAACACATTTCCACAGAGTGAACACCACTGACTAAAAAAGTATGGGACTACTGGTGTTTTACACAGTTTCCACATATTTTACAAGAACTACATTTCAATTCTTTCATTTCCGTTACCAATAACTTTCTGCTCTTTCTTGCTAATTAGATACTTTCAGGTCTTCTTCTGGCTTTAAACTTTTGTAATCAGCAGATTTGTTTTTTATTATTGTCTCAAAAAGGCACCTACGTCAACCAGCAGCCGAGGCTGACATTAACAAGCTTTTTAACAATTCATATGTTTATGATTGAATCCCACCTGACATTTCCAAACTTTTTAAAGAGACACGTTCAACGCCCCTGTGATTAAAAGTATCCTGGAGCGAAATGCAGACGGCCTTGCTGGCCTCACGAATGACGCAGCGTTTTAAAAACCCCTGCGGATGACAGCAGGAGGCACAAAGAAAAACACAATCCACTCCTCAGGAGATAAAGACGATCACAAAAAGATACATAACTCAACTTTGAGACAGCTGTTTTCTAGCCCTGTGCATGGCAGCGGTCCAAGTTTTCCGGGCTTTCAATTCATAATTTATATCCCTTCAATTTGTATCCTTGCTAAATTAGTTGGCATTAAACCAAATGAGAGCACAGAGGCAGGAAGGGTTAGATCAGGGTAAATGTGATGTGAGGCAGATTGGCTGAGTTTAATAAAGGAGTTTGACCAATTAGTTTTCAAGCTTTCTGAGGATTAAACCAATTTTTTAAAAATCCATCTTTAAGCTCAGTTGCCGTGCAATCTCATATATGGTAAATATTCACACACATACAAAGACGCACACATACGGCGATGGTACAAGGGCTACTGTTCTGTACCTGCTGTGAGATGGCGTATCCAATGACAGTGTCTCCCTGAGGGACGTTCCAGGTCACCATGGCCGAATGCGCCCTCAGTTGGGTCACCGATACGTTCACTGGGGCGGCTGGCACAGCTGTTAAAACACAAACACACACACACACACATATATCACTTGTTAGGGACAGTCAATGACCAACAAACACTTTTTGCACGTCTGGTTTGCAGAGCATAACTGCTCTGCTGCAGTAAAGAAAAAGTATTTCAAAGGGAGATGCTAATTTGATTGAATTTCGGACATGTAGACTGTGGTCAAAAGTATGTGGACACCCAAACATTATTTCCTACCACAGTTGGGATCCTGGCTGCAGGGATTTGCTCCCATTCAGACCCATTAAAATGGTGCAAAAACCATGAACCCCCCTTAATTTATACCTTAAAATGCCTTCATTTTTAAGGGGAAACTCAGGGGTGGTTTTCATGAGTTTTGGCCCATTTTTAACAGTTGTTTTACACCTCAAGAACAAATTACTGCTCACTTCAAGTGGCCAGACAGTAAAAAGGACAAGAAGAAACATTGCCCTAATTTAATGATTTACTTTAGATTAAAGGACTAGTTCGACAGGTTTGGGAAAAGTGCTTATTCACTTTCTTGGCAAGATTAACGGATGTGGGGGATTTAGGAGGGAGCAGCCACGTCCATGGTGATGACAAGACTTCAGCACATCGCTTCACCCAAGAAACAGTCTGGCAAATATCTCCAGTAAAACCATAACTTGATGTTTTTTTACTTTGTTTTTTGTTGAGATAAACAATTAAGATATAAAGTGTCAATTAATGATCTTTAGAGGTGCTGATCTTTCCACTTGTTCCCAGTCTTTGTGCTAAGCTAAGCTACCTGGCTACTGTCAGCATCCACATCCAGTATTTACCATACAATGGTGGAGGAGTATCAATCTTCTCATCTGACTTACAGCAAGAAAGCGAAGCGTTATAAATGTTAAACTACTCCTTCAATAGTGGATTTTTTCTGCATCTGAGTGAGGAAAAACTTGACCAGAGCTGGTGTTTTCTTGGCAATATACAAATCTCCTCCAGTCCTCCTAGTTGGACGTCCTGAACGCATAAACAAGCAGCCACACAGATACTCCATCATGTCCACATGTGTTCTTATCAGTGCGAGTTTCCATAAACTTGTCCTTGAGGAAGACACCGGCGATGATGACGCTACATTTCCTCTGTCGCTGTCAGTCGTTTTGGATTAAAGTGTCGGTTAAATGGCTCAAATGTAAATGTATGATCATGTTCGAGAGAAGAGAAACACACACACACACACACACTCACACATACTGTACTTACACACTTCAAGGCTGATATTAATGATTCTCTGGAGGCAGGTTAAAAGTGATGGGAAATGTAAAGTGTTCTCTAAGAGAGTGTGAGATTTTTTTATATCAGTAAATCATCAGTAAAAGCTGCAACCTTCACTTAGAAAGAGGGAAAGAGAAGGTAAATAAGAGAGAAAACTGATATTTGTTTTTCTGTGAGGAAAACAGCAGGAACATTAAGGAAGGAAGGACGGAAAGACTGGAAAAGGGAAGGCAGGAAGTGAGGAAGAAAAGAAAGAAATGAAGAAAGAAACAATAAAGAAACAAACAAAGGAACAAAGAAACAAAGAAAGAGGTGATTTGATATAAAAACAAAACAAGACATAAAAAACGAGCAAAAAAACAAAAAGGGACAGAAAGCTGTAAGAACGACAGAGAAAAAGAAAGACAAAACTGGTCGGAAAGACAGAAAAAAAGACAAAAAGAGACTGAAAGAAGGACAAAATAAGAGAAAGGAAAACATTTAAAAAATACAAAAAGAGAGACAAAGACATAATGATAGATGAAATGAGACAGAAAAAAGACAAAAATTGACTGAAAGACAAACAAAAAGGAAGAAAAACATGATGAAAGACAAAACAAGGAAGAAAGAAAGAAAGACGAGAAGTACCAAAAAAAATAGAAAGCCAAAGAAAGACATAAATAAAGAAAAGAAAGACAGAAAGAAAGACAAAAAACAAAAACAACAAAGGGACAGGAAGATGTAAGAAAGACAAGAAGAAAGAAAGAAAGAAAGAAAGACAACAAAATACAAGGAAAAAGAAAGAAAAAGACAGAAAATGAGACAGAAAAAAAAGACAAAACAAGAAAGAACAACAAAAAGTGCCTGAAAGAGAAAAAAAGAGACAAAGTAATCTTAAAAAGTGACAGAAGAAAGAGAAAGGAAGGAAGAAAGGAAGAAAGAGATGAGCAGGCATCCTTCCATGACTTCACTCCTGGTGATGATATAACATTAATGGAATCAATAACTGGATTTTTACTGCGAGTCAGAGTATATTGATGAGTTCAGTTCATCCACTTCAACTTCTTCTTCTTTAGTGCAGGACAAGAATAGCACTCCCACATTTCTCATCAATTTCTCTGACTGCAGAGAGCAATTAATACCTGACACTGCTGGATGTGTGTGTGTGTGTCCTTCTGTGAGCGTTTGTGTGTGGTTTAAAAAAAAAAAAAAAACACCATCAGAAGGAAAAAATGCCAATTAGGGCATAAAGACTGAATTCTCCACACTTTTTGTTGAAAAAAATAAATTATAATGATGCTATAATGAGCAATTGTGCATATTTTTTTTTCCTTTTTTTTGCCATATTTATGTTAATAGTGATACTTCAGGCCTCTGGATGGGCGTTTCCCGTGGCAGCAGGGTGAGGCAGGCGTTGCTAGGGGAGATGAGCTGTCAACTTCCGTCTGAAGCACGTTATAGCAGGCTATAAAAATACTGATGCACTGCTGGTTTTTCCCCCTTTTAAACACTTGAATTTCAACCTTTTATCCATCACTTTTAACTAATTTCAGCTACTTCTTCTTAGCTATTTCAACCATTAATCTGATACATTTCCTCATCTAATATATTTCAACCATTTATCCATTAAATTTAGCTAATCGTTAATCAGCACATAGTTTGGATGTAAAGTCATAACTAAAGCAAGCGGCCAATCAACGATCAAAGATTCCATCGTCATGGTTACTGCGCGTTAGCTTTCTGGCTGGCATGAGCTACTTGGCATCGTAGCACATCGTAGTCAGCTAGATCGATACTGAAATATAATATCAATAAATTACTACTGGATTCATGTGTTGCAAAATGTCAGCAATTAATGAAGAAATGATGCTGTGCGGCAGAAAAACTGCTGGTTACTATCAGTGAGTATAATTCTGTGACATTTTATGATTTTCACCTACCCGACGGGCATGTGTAATGTAAGTAAATCACAATTTGGTAATAATTGCTTTTATAACTAGGCTAAGTTTGAATTTACACAGACTTGGTGCAACAGGCTGCTGGGTGTTCCAGCTGACTTAATATGTGGATATTTTTTCTAATCAAAATGTAATTTCTATTTTTCCAGATGAATTGTGCTCCTCTACAGTCTGTCAATGTTCCCCCAGAAGTACCGCTGCAGTACGAGTAGCCCTGACCGGGAATCACTCCTTTATAACATTCAGCTAATTGTAATGACTGTTCATTTGTATTCCACATGGAGAAATGGAGGCTAGTTAGCTGAGCTTGCTTCTTTCTGACAATTACAATTATGAGCAGATAAGACATGAGTCAAGGATATATACAGTATATACAAACGTCTTAGCAAAAACACATTTTAAACCATTTTATTCAAACGTATTTGTCTTCAGCTGCCACAGCTTCATAGTGTTGTTTTTTCTGGTTTGATACTCTATTGATTGTCTGTACATCTGAATCCAACGCCTCCTTGTTGGAGCAGTGACAACCAACACAAAAATGACAGCAGCATCACCTCTGCTTCACTGTAAAAACAAAGAACACAGCAGCTCATTCCCAGGCTGCTGGAGGCAGCAGCACTGACACCAACTCTCCAAATATTGTGTGGCAGATTAAAAAAAAAATCAGCCTCAACCAAAAGCATCCAGTCAGGCTCAGTGGAGTATGACCATGAATGTCAAGTACTATCTCAGGCTAACAGCTCATTATGCAAGCCAGCCTCCCTCTGCTCCCTGCAGCACACGCTGCCCAGCCTGCCAAAACTGCTTCAGAATCATTAAAGGAGAAAATACAAAAGGATTATCAATCTATGGGAGTGAGTGCATACAGTTGCTTCAATCTGCCTTGTCTGCTTCAGTTAGTGATTTCCTACATTTCCCAGAATCCCACCTGACAGCTCACAGGGGAGGATTATAAACCTGTTGCATCAACCATGTGTAGGAGGAGTGAATTAAAGCATAGCAAGAACAAGGAAGTGGGAGTTTTTTCCAGTTGAGAAAAGGCAACATTTGTGTCGAACAAACCTTTGTCCCGTGGCTCGAAAGCATTCTGGTCTATTAGCAACTGTGCTCTTGTTCTTTGATTCTGAGAAATTAACTTAACACAACCTGATGTTTATGGATGATGTTTTCCATTTCTGAACCATTTTCTGTGATTAATCATGGCACTACATGGACATACAGCCACCGAAATGCTGCTGTAACAGCTTCCCTCTATGGGAAGACTATTCTGCAAGATTTTGCAAACTTGGCTGCCTTCAGGCGAATTTTAGAGGCTTATAATGTCAATGGAAAGATGCGAGTGGACTCAAGCAGATGCAAACTTGCTCTGTGTGGTGCAGACTGAAGTAAATATGCAACCATGCGAGCTGAAAATGCACTCTTTTGGTTTTCTGAACTTCTACAGAGAGATGTGGACTTCCAGATGAGTGCTGACATCAGTCAAATCACACACACGCGATGCATTGGTTGCTAGCCAACTACGGCTAACATCTTTACAATCTGAAGGGTATTTGGCTGTTTAGGGCTAATAAACACAGACTGCACTAACAGTCCAAAGGTCGAATTCACGCAAATAAGGCAGCATTCAGACCAAATTTAACCACCTGTTGTGATTTCATCTGGCAAGGCGCTACAGTGACCAGATAGTAGATTTCTTTGTAAGATGAACAGTGTATTTCTACAGTTTATTCAGTTCAAACAACTTTATTTTCCTGTTAGAAACTTCTTTTGTGAAGTGAGTACCAGTGCACACAACCAAACAAGCGAATCAGTCATAAAAACAGATAAAAGCAGCATAAATAAGTCCAGTTAAGGGACAGTATTTGAATGGCTCTCATGATTAAAAGATGTGTTCAAATCTGAAAGGTCATAAAGTTATTTCATACTTTCCCTTTACTGTGCTATAGACAGTCTAGTTACCCAGCTAGACCCAGTTTAGGAGCTCAGAAGGCAGATGGAGGCTGGGATGAAACTTGCTGTGGTCTGTGATCATCACAGCGAAAGATAAAATTATTGATAACTTCCCAGAGTTTAAAAATCTTGCATCATTATTATAAACCACTGTGCAGTGTTTTGACACTTGGATCTGTCACTGAAACTGGACTTTCTGGATCCTTTAACGAAGCTTTTTTTTTAAACACAAGGGGCTTCCAGTATTACAAGGCGAAACTTTGCTTTACATTCTGTCAAAAAACACACTTTTAGTGAGGTTGACAATTAGGCCTGATGTTCTAGTTCATCCCAGTTGTGTCAGGGTTCTGCAGGCCGGTTTTCTCTATGGACTGCTGTGTGCATGGGGGCATGTCATTCTGAAACAGGAAACTGTTGCCATTATCCTCACATGGATGTCCACATACTTTTGTCCATATAGTGTATTTGGACATGATATCAAATTGTTGTTTGGCCACCTTATATACAGGAATGAGTAAAATGCATTAACAAAGGTGTACATATAATAAAAACACACCACCTCCACACACACACACAGACACACACACACACACACACACACACACACACACACACACACACACACACTCCACAGAGAAAAGCTCATTCAAAACCATGTCTGTTCCCTTGTCTGTGCCAATGACAGCAACCCCCCCTCAACTACCATCACGTTACGGCAGCTAAATCCCAACCGCTTTCATCTGCCAGGGCAGCGATGGAGTGCACGCACAGTGAATATACTTCTGCAATTACATTATATACACCAGGAGAGAAGATGAGAAGAGAGGCTTAGATAGAGTCAGAAAGACAGAGGAAAAGAGGTGGAGATGTGAGAGGAAAAACAGTGGAGAGAGAGAGGGCGACACAGACGAGGGTAGAGATAGAGGAGGATGAAAGACGACAGGAATATGGTAGAGTGAGGGATGAATGAGTCAGAGGGGGGAAAAAAAGAAGAGACCGAGGAAGGGGAGCAATTATCTCGGGCAGATATCAAGAAAGGGCGAGGGAATTTTCAATATTGTGGTTTTGAGAGAAAAGACGAACGAAGGGCAAAGTGAGATGGATGGATGGATGGATGGATGGATGGAGGGGGAGAGAGGGAGAGAAAAAATGATCAATGATGGATGGAGTGGTAAAGAAGCGAGCGATGGAGAGAGGGTGGAGGGAAAACAGCGAGTAGGAGGAGAAGTAAAATGTGGGATATTGATTAAATGATGAAATATAGCAGTTCAGGTGGATGTTAAAGCATACACACACACACACACACACACACACACACACACACACACACACACACACGCACACACACACACACGCACACACACACCGTCCTCGCATGTCCTTGTTTGTCCTTCACGTTTCAGGCTGGTTTGTGCAAATGATACATTTATGCTCATTCATAATTCCCATCCAAAAAAACAAAACAGACCATAATAGGACTGTAATACCTAATGTATCACATTACAATAAGTTCAATAACTCATCAAGGGTTTATTTCACATTAAAGTTAGATGAAAGTTATAATTTTAATTAAATCAAACCATTTTGTGAGACTATTAATGGTCTGCATTTGCTGCAATTGTGAGTTAATGCATTTATAATCTGTAATTATAATTATCTAGTGGGTTTTATTAGTAGTGGTGAAGTCCGCCATTCCTGTTCAGATTGCCCACCTGCGCACAAGAGATTCACAAGATAAGATGCTGCATGTAATTCAACGTTACTATTTTTATTTTCACATTGATATCAGCCTTTTTGTTTATCGCTCACACTCCGAAAGCCGTATCACAGCTGTATTAAGTTACCGCTGCTGCAAACCAAACATTTAAAACCGCCGCTGTTTCATATTAAAAATATTTAACAGCAAAACACAAGGTGGTTTTTATAGTGAAGCAGTCAAAGGAAATCTGATGTATTTGTCACCAATATTAGCACTGCATCAGTCATTTTGGGACATTTCTTTTTAAACAGGATCACTTTTTATTCTTGTGAGGGAGAAACTGGAACAAGAAGGAACAGACACAGTGAGCTGTTAATGCACAAGGCCACAAACTTTACTGTGTCCTGCTGTTGTGTGGAAATCTCCTCATGCAGCACTCAGCATGAAATCAGTTTGCAGTTGTTTAATACATGATGGAAAAGAGGCAGATTATTGGCTGACTTCTCTATTGAAATGTTTTCTGCCCCCAGAATTGTCTGACCTGTAGCATGAAACTACACTTGCTGCTACCAACAGTAACTTCTTGTGTCGCAAAATCAACCAAGACTGAAATCTTAAAGATTATAACTTTAATAACTAATAAATCACTTACTTATATCTAATGAACCAACAGCAACAATCATACAGTAACAAACACAAGAACTACTGTATATTAACCTTTAAACCCATCAGGTCTTGTAGTTTACTGGCATTGAAATTTGCTTCATAGACCTTTTTGTAATTGGTCAAAATCAGCTGAAATCCGCTTACCTCGACTATTTATAAATGTGTGCATATCTGAAGCTTTTTATGCTAGAAAGTTCAGTCAGGAATTATTATTACACAGTTTTCTTCTTTGCTATTGTACTTCATAAACAGTACAAGAATTACAAGAACTATAATAAGAATTCTACAATTAAATAAGCAAAAATAATAAAAATCTATCTCTAATGTATATATGGCTCTAATATAAGGGAATCTGCCAAAGTGGTGAGATAATTTTAAGTGTTTCTGATGTATTCTGTCAAATCAAGTGTAATTTTTATGATGCTAATGGAGTGATTAGTTTTATTCTGTCTTGTTACAAGCTGTCAAGTCCTTTTTCATTTCAAAATCCCTGAAACTAAAGAGCCTGCACTGGGAACAGATGCACTAATCTTGCACCAGTGGCAGAATTTTGAAGGGCGATTATAAATCTAAAACACTAATCATATCCCGATTTAAGCATAAAACCCAAATTATAATATTAGAACGTGAAGGGAACAGCCAGGTTGTGTTCAACTTTTGAGGAATTTGGTCCTCAGAAGTTTAGAAATACGACAGAACACATGCGGTGGTTCTGATCCCTGCTGCTGTAACCTCGCTTTGAACAATGCTCCAATCAGCTGTTATTGTACTACGAGGTGTTCTGGACAAAAGCTTCCATCAAACACAAAGTACTTGTCAAATCCAAGCCTGTTTTCCTCTGCAGCCCCCTAGCAACACTACAATGACTGTGTCTCCACCGGCGACAAAAACAAAAACAAGCCTTATGACAGCCGTTGTTTACATCGGAGTAGAGTAGTTTGTGACGTACGACTCGGCCCCGACAGCTGACGGTAAATCATTGGGAAGTAACAGTTTGCTGATAGACTCAGACAGCCTAATCTGGCTAATGGCTCCCTACCACTTTCTGTAAGGGATGGATGTCTGTGCATTTGTGTGTGTGTGTGTGTGTGTGTGTGTGTGTGTGCTCTTACTGGGGTTGCCGTAGAGACAGTAACAACTTGTGCATGCTGATTAAGATACAGTAGGATTACATAAAGGTAAGACGTGCCATGAGAGATAAGGTTCTGCATCCTGGTGCAACTTTCACTGAGTTGCTAATCATTTCCTGATTAATGACCACATTACGTAACAACATTTCAGAACTGGACCCAAATGTCAGCAATTAGCTGGGAATTTTAATTTGCCCTCAGCCGGTCAGGTTGAGTCACGTCCCTCAAGAACTCATCAGAGCACGCTTGCCGATATGAATTTTTGAGCAGCAGTGATGCTGTGAAACAACTCAGGTTGAAGAAAAGGAGACAATAAAGAGAAACGCAGGAATGATTCGAATCGTCAGGTCGTCGGGGAAAATCTGAGCAAGCAAAGAGAATAAACAACGTCGATCGTCAATGAGAGGAGCAGTGATGTGAAGCAGAAAGAGATCCTTCCCTGCATGAATAAAGAAGCACTTTGCCCTGCTCCTTTTCAATAAAGACCTCCTGTGGCCACGGTTGGTGCATTTTTGTGATCCCTCATGTGCTGCAAATGTTCAGCTCCAGTCTTTGAGCTCCTTTCTTAAAACTGCTTTCGATTTTTTAGGCTGAAAATGAGCAGCTTTTTTTTTTTTATTTTATTTCATTCCCAAGGTTTTCATCTGGGAGCAGTGAGGTGCAACAGAGACGAACACAACTGGAGTCCAACTAGATCTTATTAACTGTCTGAAGCAACTTTGTCTTGCCTCCCAGACATTATTAGTCTTGATCAAAAAAAAGCTTTTGATTATATTTCCAGAGATTATCCATGGTTGGTAATGAAAGCATCTGATTGTCAGATGTCTGTATGTTAAATCAAGCGTGTAAAATTTAAATGGGGTTTCAACAGAGAGTTTTGAGGTGGAGAGAGGAGTGAAGCATGGCTGTCCCCTGAGCGCTGCTCTTTACATTCCAGCAATAAGTTCTTTAATCAAAAGAATTAACACCAACAGCCGGATTACTAGCACATGTGTAGGGTATGCGAACACGGTTACAGCTACTGCTTACGCAGATGACATCACTGTTTTAATAAAACAAAATTTTAAAAATCAAGCTGAGATGGATGTCTTAACATTTGCATCTGTATCAACAAGCATCTGGAGCAAAATTAAATCATGCCAAAATTGAAGGAGTTTGGATTGGAGGAGAGAGTGAGAAACAAAATATTAACATTCAAATCAAACAAGAAATTAAAATACTCAGTCTGACCATCTGTGACGGAGACTGTGGTGAAAGAAATTTGGGGGAAAACAATGTGTGAAATTAAAGATAAAGTGCAGAAATGGGAAAACAAAAATACCAATTACAGATCAAGAATAAATAAAGTCAAAACCTTCATCCTGTCCAGTGTGTCAACTTAATCTGGGGAACAACAGGGGAAGTTACCAAACGAGAGCTATTATATAAAAGCGAGGAACATGGTGGGTTCAGTGCTATAGAGTTTGGTACCAGAGTAATAATAACTTTTGTTAAAAATGTTTCTGGACGTAGTTACCATATTTGCACGAGAAGCTGGAGTTGACCCTAGCACTAGCAGCTAGCTTGGTTAGCACAGTGCATTTACAGCATGGATGTAATAATATGACGCCGATTCAGTCCAATAAGAATTGCTCAGCTGGCACATACATCTAAAAAAGTTTCTAGCTTCCGGGTTTGATTCCGTGTTGTGCGGCCAACTGAATAAACGCAGTGGTGTCTCCCCGCCTACTGGCCCTAGCTATGAGTTGCTGCTTGGCCAATAGACTTTACATTGTGATGACGTCACAGATTTTTAAATTGTTTTTTTCAGCTTGAGGAAAGTTTCAGAAACCTCCATGGATCAAAAATTCAAATTCAAAATGTTACAATTAACTTTCATGAACTGAAAACATACTGTGAAATAGCAGCAGATACTCCTATACTGAATCTGAGGTTACGCCATGTTTATGTTACCTAACTAACGCTGTCGCAGTGGCGGCGACTTGTCAATCACAAGGTAGCCACGCCCTATAGCATAACCTGCTTTATCGTCCAATTTAAATTAAAGAGGACCATCATTTACAAAATGAATATTATGCTGCATTGAAGACTTGGAAGTAGCGATTGAGAACATAAGCTCATTAGGAAATTGTTTACTGAGGTAATAAATCAAGTGAGAAGTAGAGTCATTTTCTCATAGACTTTCATACAATCGGACTTCTTTTTGCAACCAGTGGAGTCGCCCCCCGCTGGCCGTTAGAGAGAATGCAGGTTGACGGCACTTCCACATTGGCTTCACTTTTCAGACCTGGAGCTACCAGCTTGGTATAAACTAATATGAAGATCTTATTACACAGCACCAACATTTACAGATAGATTGGTATATATGGTGGATTAAAAATTTTAAAAATCTCTCAGAGAACATTTGAGACGTTCGATGGCTTATTTCTGTTAACAGACTTCCTGTCAGAGCTGTTGTTTCATGGAGCTCTTATGCAACAACACAAGAATGTCCCATGATTTATTGTAATGATGATGAAACACAGCAACACCTCCTGATGGGCTGTTACAGAGCTCAGGAGGTCTTGGACTGGCTTTTAATTTGAACTATATCTCTGTCATGTATGGTCTGCTGGAAGAAAAGACGTCCTGCTAACAAAAAGAACTGTTCCAACTGATCATCGGTATAGTATATGTGAAACTGTGGAAAACCAGATGTGCCATGGTCATCAAACAGACTGTGATTGACAGCAACACGGTCTTTAAACATGTGCTTGCTGACCTCAGAAGGAGGAGAACTTTGGATAGGGGTCAAAACTCCCTCGGCACGTGCTGGATCTTTGATTTGAGGGACCTACGTGCACTCGATGAGGTGCTTCCAGATCTGAACAGTCACTGAACTCTCTGCACTTTATCACACAGCACTTTATATATATTCCTTGTATGTGATTTGTGTCTCCTGTATGGTTTTTTGGGGGAGGGGGGTTGTAAATTGTGAACTTTGTTCTTTATAGCTTGATAAATTGTATTTGTGGTTTTTTTCGTGGTGAAATTCAATCAAGTAAAATTTTAAAAAGTAGCAGGAATCATGATTAGCTGGAATCTAGTGATGCAGGGAAGCAAATATGATTAAACTGTTACTTTTCTGGAGGGTTGCTGCATATTGATCCTTTGAAATAGGACAGTGTTTATTTTAACACCTTGTTCACACAAGCCTGAGGCTTGCAGGCGTGTTTAGCATTAAGCACGTTACCTACATACTGTCTGATTGTGCTACTATCCTGGTGCACAAAAACATTTCATCACATTGAATGGGGAACTGTTGATCATGAGCATCAGCTTTTCCACAGTTGTTTGAAGTGTTTTTGCATAGTTGAGTTTGAGTCCTGAAGAAATCAAAAGACAGTTGAAGCTTCTTCAGCTTCTCCACGTCGTTCACATTGAATGACAACATGTCGCGTCTCAAATGTTTGAGTCCATTTGTGTTAACAGGGTTATACATCAGACTTGCGATGATGTGAATCATAGCCGGTGTGCTGGCTCACATAGAAAAGGCACAGATGTGTTGACGTACGCCCTTTAATAACTCATGTATCTAATAGTACTGAGCCTTTAAACCAACTAATTCTTCCAAAAAGTGGAAACACCTGCCAGTAGTGTGAGATTATTCAGATTTTCTTCAATGCCAATCAAATATTTTCTTCAAATGAAAGATCCTTTTCTCGACACAAGTGACTGATCTTCTCTATTCCAATAAAACATCTTTGATTTGTTTTAAAAAAAAAAAGTCACTGAGGCTGAGCTCAGTTTCAACCCCAGCTTGGCTTTTGTCTTTCTCACTCCATTTTCTGCTATACTGTAACTCCAGACTCTGAGTGGTCAGCAGTGTTCCTCAGCTTTTCCTGCCATTCCCCTGACCTTCACACCTGCTCCTCATTACTCAATCAGTCCCTTAGTATAGATACACCGGTCCACTAGTTTACTACCTTTGCTGGAATATCTTGTACTCTTGCGATACATATCTATATATATATATCTATATATATATCTATATATATATATATATATATATATATATATATATATATATGTATCCGTTATGACCCCTACCTGTTCTCTGTTAGTGTCTGCTTGCTCTTGTTTAATCCTGCTGACTGCCATCCTGTTGCCAAACCTGTTTTTGCCTCAATCTTTTAATCCTGTCTGCCTCGTTTCTGCTCACCACATCCGTGACAGATATTGAAAATGAGGAAACATGCTGTATAAAACCACATCAACTGATCTGACTGGAATAAAACATGTTTTTTCATGTGTGACTTTTTAAAGATATGTATTCCTTGCAGCACATAATTGTGTATTTAAGTGTAATATGACATCATACACAGCCAGCAGTGGTATTTAGTTTACAATGCCAACACAATAAACGTCATTACATGCATGATAATGTTACACATTTGTTAAAGTTCCCCAGGTGCTGTTTAGTAATTAAGAATTTGGATTTGTTTAATTTTTGTCCTGCAGTGATGTCAACAGCAGTCAGAGATTATTCTGCTTAGTGAAGCTCAACACAACCCCAAGCTATTGTCAGAAAAACATGTTTCCAAGTTAAAGGAAATTGCTTTATATATATATTAACAAATAGAGCTTTTCATGAGCACAGAACTAGAATCAGCTGGATGCAGTCGTTCCACTGTTGTAAATTCATCATTCAGTCTCATAAAATCCCATATGAATACATCCTGAAAAGTGTGAACTTTTACGAGCATAAATCTGCTCCTCACACGATTACCTCGGCAACATTTCATAATAATAAGTCATAATGCTGTACACGGAAGTTAATCTGTAACCAGTGGCTTTACATGAATATAAATCCTCATTTAAATCTGTGGCAGTGGCAGAGAGCAGCTTGACGCAGCGAGGTAGATGAGCTCCTATAAAAATATTTATGTCATGAGCGGAGGAGGTGAGGGCCATGTGGGGAAGTATAAAGCCACACTTCATTGGCTAAATCAATACAGAGCCTCTTAACGCAGATTAGCTGCCTCTTGGTATTCGGCCAAGGCAAAACTATGTTGATTTGGTTTCATTTACTAAGGACGCTTTGCATAAACAGGCAAGAATCTGACCACAAGTTTGGATGATTTAAGCGCCTGTAGATTCCTGCTACAGCTAATTAAACAGGCTGGAGTGTGAGGGAGAGATTGCTTTGAAATTCTAATCCCCTGATAGACATTCAATTAAGGTTTTGACAGTTTTACAACAGCTGTTTGTCTCATTGAAATATATGATGCAAATAATGGGCAGCAACCACCTTCTCACCCCGAATCAAACAGACGAAGCAATAAGTTAATGTAAAGCTGTGCTGTTGTCATGTACTTAAAGCGCTAGATGATGAAAAAACAGGCTCCATTTGAGAGACCTGCCCTCTGTTATAGATGCTGATAATTAATTACAGCTTAAAAAGTCAACTTTTCAAAGCAGGCTGCTTCTTATTTCAGTACAATATGAATATTTTTATGTTTTTTTAAGCCGTTTGATTCACCTGAAGTAGCTTTAAGGTCAGAAAAAAATAATCTTACGCCACACTGTGACTGAATCATACATAAATTATATTCTGCATCAACTATTTCAGCTCTTCATCGGAGTGTTCAAGATGTCTTGTGCATGATTTACACACTTTTCCTCAATATTCTGTCTCACATATTTGGTATCTATAGAAACTACTGGCATCTACATTAGAATTTAAAATATTAAAACTATGTTTGGCTGCACAGCATGACTTTATACCGACTGGACCACCAGCCGGTTGAAGGGTTAAATGAATCAGTGCAGAGACAGAAACATGTCTGGACTGAAAACATGAAAAACGAGGATAATTTCCCCCTTTATGATCCAAAATGTGATCATTTTTTCACGTTTATGCTTTATGTTGAGACATGATTTCCACCAAATCCTAGATTGGTAATAAACCAAAGAAAAAACATTCATACAATACTTGAAGAAAAGGAGCAAGCAGTAAAAAAAAAAAAAACCCTCAGAAAAACAGCTAAACCTGCCAGATTTTACTGCGTTTCTTACTATTATAATAGCATTATAGTCTCCGTTTTTGATTTAATTTACATTTTTCAGACATGATGTGCAGTGCAAACACAAGATGAAAGGAGATTTAAACACACACAAGATGATATTTATGAATTTATTGTCAATTTGTTGGTTGATGATTGTCTAATTCACTATTTTGATGATATAAAGTGCATGTTTATAGTGTATTTCTGCATATTTGCTCATATTTTTAGTTGTATTTTTGTATTTGATGCAAATAAAACACATTTTGAATGATCTTCATGTTCAATTACACACATATCTCATATCTCATATTTTCAGAATTATGCCAGCTGTTCACACCTATACCACTCATGTTTCTGAACTTGACTTCCATTCATGCAATTAGAAGATGGTAAACAGAGAGACTCACTTCCTCCAACCATCGCCGGAGTTTGCCAGCAGGCCAGCAGCAGCAGCAGCAGCCCGAGGTCCAGGTGAGGAGACGCGGTCATAACCCTCTCTGTCTCCGTGCACACACTAACAGACACACCTCTGGATCTTCAGCAGCTCTTCCTCCTCCTCCTCCTCCTTTTCCCCCCCTTTCACTCCCTTGCGTTTTACTGCAAGTCCCCCCACAGGGTCACCACTGTTTCCACACCACCCTTCATTCTTCACCCTCCTCTTCTCCTTCTTCTTATCACGAAGGCACAATTCAAAAGAGAGGGGGGGAAAAAAACCTGCACTGCTTCCCCTTTTTCCACAAGAAATCTTGCGTTTAATCTCCAACTTGCACAAAGTAAGTCAGTAGGTATGCAGCTGCAAATTCAAATATGCTGAATCTCAGTCGGTCTTTTCCCTTCGTGGATCAGACGCGCAGCGGAGGCAGCATAATCAGCCCGGAGAAGCTAACAGGTAGTTCGACCCTCTCCGCCACTTGTCCTCGGCTCTGCTTGTGTCTAGCGGGGCTCAATTTTGCGCCAAATGTCAGCGGAGACGCAGATAAATTCGCCTTTTATCCGCCGGCAGGTGGAAGGTCGCCGGAGTTTCAGCACCGCGGACAGCGCTCAGGCAGGTCGGCTGTCATCTCAGCGAGGAGAGAAGACAAATCAGCGCTGCTTGATGATTTAAATAAATAAAAAAAAGAGAAAGAAGACGACAATAGGGTGTTTAGGCACTCTCTTTTAAAAGGAAGAATGAGGCAGGAGCGCAAAGGTGGCCCGCCTCCTCCAGAGGGCGGCGCGCTGGTTTAATCTGACAGATTATGGGAAACCCGGAGGATCAGAAAATGTCTCTGTCTGCAGGAGCTGCGGTGGTAACTCCTCCAGCCAACCACACACACACACACACACACACACACACACACACACACACACACACACACACACACACACACACACACACACACACACACACACACAAACACAGGAGGCCTGCACGGTGCTTCTCTCAGAATGACGTTACAAATCCTCTCTATACAAAGGATGGAGATGGAGGAGGAGGAGGATGGAGAGGAAGGAGGAAGGCGCATTCCATCACTCTGGTTTACCTGCGTGTTGATCAGCCAGCTGTGGATTATGTGATCAGATTACAAAGATGTGTCGTTATGATTTAAATGAATCATAAAGTCAAACTACGCAAATATCAGTCAATCAAAACAATTTGACTGATGTTTAAAGTCCATTCTTGACGTCAGGAGAACAATCTCACCACATGGTCCATTTAGTAGCTGATGTGAGCTTTCAATCATATCGCATAGTCTTCATCAGCAGATGCAGTTTGCCCATGTTGTCATGGAATTGTGGATCAAATGTACAAAAAAAAAGGCAAAATTGGACCTTGTGGTGAGGCTGTTAATCCTACCTAGGAATAATACAAAGATAAACCTTAAGTATAAGTACATTTACTCAAAAACTGCACATAAGCACAATTTTGAGGTACCTGTACTTTATTGTATTTGTGTATTTCTTCTTCTAAACCATCACATTTAAAGGGGAATCCTGCACTTTTTACTCCAGAACCATTTTTGTTGTGGAGTAAACAGCTTTATTTACCTTGTAGATCAATATTCTCATCAGAAACATGATTATTTTATATGATACATCAATATATTAAACTACTAAAAGCATATAACTGGTGGTTTGAGCTCCACTTGCATCAGTAATAATAATCAAATAATATGACTTCTATAATAATCTAACACACCAAAAAAGGGTCATTCTGCATAATGAGTACCCTACTTTTACTTTTGATACTGAATTACTACAAAATTTAGTTTAAATTTAAATTGTGAATGAAGGACTTTTACTGTTATTCTCCTAGTTAAGAACAAGTACTTTTACTTCAACATCCAAAAGCACTCAATCAAGAGTAACTGGACTTGATGTAGATTCTTGAAATGAGTCCAGTTGCTCTTGACTCAACACTTTTGGATATAACATGACCAGGATGACTGAGCATCTTCACAGTTTTTTTAATACCTTCATTTAACCAGGAAGTCTCTTGAGATACATCATCATCTTTATGAGACACCTGACCAAAAGGGCAGCATAGAGTAGTTAACACAGAGTCACATAAAAAAAACTAATTTACAACATTCACTTATGTTTTCACCTCAATAAAACAAGACCTGAGAGACATAAAGGAGAGAGCTTAACTATGTAAAACACTTAGATTCATCATAAATAATCTTATGTAAGTGAAGGATCTAATTACTTCTTGCACCAGTTGGACCCTTAAAATGACACAAAGCCTTCTCGGAGCCCCATGTGACACATCGTAGATGTCAATGAGTTGTGAGCAGCTCTCAAAACGTCTCATTTGAGTAACTTTTAGAAGCCTGAAGAGATAAAACAATCAAGAAAATCACAACAAAAAAAAAAATACATAAAAGTCACAAAAGTCATAATATAATCTTGTCATGCAGACCTGTATTTTTCCCACTTAAACTTATTTTGTCACTTCCTTTAAGAGGTTTGAACCGCCAAGCTGGTAACCACTGCAGATAGGAGACATAGAAAATACAATTAAGTACAAGACGGACATTAAAAACTCTCAATTTATAGCACTGTGAATCACTTCAGTATTGTTGCACTAGAGGGAGAGATGAAAAATGTCTGTATTTCATTACAAACAGTACAGGATGAGGTTATATTAGTTCATTATGAAGAAAAGAAGAGCAGTTATTCATATTTCTTCTTATAATAACTTGAAAAGTCATGAAACAGGGATAGATGTTGTCGACCTTGCTTGTAAGATCGACTCTACAAAAGAAGGACACTTCTGCAAAGCCTTTCCTACGGTGTAAACTGGCATTTGTCCCTGATATGATGTCAAAACAAAACATCTGTTTTATAAAGTCTCTGTGTGAAACCTGTGAGGCAACTGTTTCCCTGTGACAGTTTTCACACATCATTAATCTCGGGTTGAAGCTTTCGATTTAGCCTCTGATTTATTTCAGCCGGTTTTAACGCTGCACCAGTTGTTTCACCGCAAAGTCAAACAGTTTGACATCGTTGACATTACAGATTGATGTGAGAATTAAAGGACAGCAGATTTTGGTATTGATTTTCTGGGATCAAATGAGACCAAACGTCTTGACAACCTTCAAAAGGGTGAAATAGAAAGCAAGATGTTTGTGTGAAGTACATTTGTCTTATTCAGCCCTTATTCAGAGGACGAAGAGGTACATTGTTCAATTATTCAGTAGAAATATGCATTAGAGGAACATTAGAGGAAAGTCTGAAAAATTATTTTGTGCAGCAGAAGTGCTCTTTTCTTGTTCCTATACTATATATAGCTGTGGTTTTTGTGACCCTCTCTGGGGGTCCTGACCACCAAAGCTGCTCTTGCTTCCTGCTGCCACTTGGAGACGCCGAAGTTTAAAGTTTCCAAGAGCAACTTTAAAAGTAAGACTATAGATTTACCTTTTCCACAGCTTACATTTTGACTTGTCATAGCAAGAAAAGCACCAGATGATAATAATGATGATGGCTCAGCCCCATTCAAGGAAGCCTTACTGGTGAACAATCATGCACTATACCAGTATCATGGATTGGGGAAATGGGATTCAGCCATCATTTATATTAGTAATTGCACCTGTGCTGTCAAAATACCTGCTGTGAAAAAGTTCCATTGTTGTGCTCCAGTTCCATATTTATATACAGTATGTGCTCCGTACTAATTGTGATAGTACATCATTTTTATAATCAACTTACTTGTGTTTGCTGTTTTCTACCTCCAGGAAATGATGAAACGCTGTATTTGCACCGATAGAAATGCAACACTGAAATGTCACTGCTAATTTCACTTTACACAAAGAAAGCAAAAAGGTTTTTCACTGATTCATAATTTTTTTATTATGTTTTGTTACTCAAACTGTTTCACCACCGCCTGCAATTTGTTTTGTTTGCAGCTGTGAGCAGCTCTTCCTGCACTGTTTGACCCCCAAAATCAAACGGTTTTTATTATGTATACTGACTTTTTTTGAGTATGTTCTTAATTTTGTCACTTCTCCAGCATGTTTTCAACACAGTACATACTCAAAACCTGCTGAGAAATCATATATTCTATGAAGTTGGGACACATTTTGTGCTGCGGATGTCAACTATGTGTGTTCTGACTAAGAAGAAAGATACGTATGTGTCTATTAAACATGTTCTCCTCTCTTGGAAGTTTTCATTTCTTCTTTTTTCACAACATTGAATCAAAGCAGATATAATGTGCTTTTCTTGCCACTGACACACAAATTGCTCAATATAGAAAAGTCATATTAACAAAAGGTTGACCCTAGCAGTGTTTGAGAAACTATAGTCGCAGATCTATAAAGTAAAAGACATTAACCAGACGGATGATGCCACTGAACAGTCAGTTCAGGTGGTTCAGACATCTGTTGAGGAAGCCTCCAGGACGCCTCCCTGTGGCAGTTATTTTCAGCAACCGAGAGACGACAGAGGGAGTAGATCAAGAACATGCTGGAGGGTTTAAATATCCCATCTGGTCTGGGAACACCTCAGGATCCCCGTGAAAAAGCTGAATCATCCACTGAGCTTCTTTGCTGCCACCAACCTGGGCCTAAATAATCAGCGGAAAACTGATATATCTATAGAAAGATGGGAAATAAAATGATGATGAACAAAAGATGTTTAATATTTACTGAATTTACAGCAATCCAAAGGGATTTCCAGCCTGAATGTTGCACATTATGCTAATGTTAAATTTCTCATCCCTACCAAAGAAGCTCTGTTGAAAGTCATCACAGTTTGCAGCCGTCCCTTTCTTGTTAAAGCTCCACTTTACTGCACACTTGAGCTGTGTGAGGACTTGTTGGCAAAAATCAAGTTTTACTCCCTTGTTTGCTGCAGTATGCTAATGTGTTTCTTCTGTATAATGCTCAGGGGGGAAAAAAAGAGAAAGGAAAAAGCCCTTAAGTCAGGATGCAGAGTAAAAGGATTAAGGGCGTCTCTGCTTCGAATAACACACAATGCAGAACGTCTCAGACTTATTTCAGGATGACACTTTGGTTTTTGATATTTGAGTTTGAACTTTTCTTGAATATTTTTGTGGGTCAGACTCAAAAAAAAAGCAGCTCTGGATGTCAATGAAAACTTAATCAACTAATTTTTGAATGGAATTTGGCATGAAGCTGATTATCACAACATTTTTAATTAAGGATTTGCAGGTTTTGTTGATCTGCGCTGAGCTCATTCTACTTGTGATCCAATAAACGAAGTCTTACATTGATTTTAAAGGCTGTAATTAATTGATTAGCAGTTTTAGCAATCATTAAACATAACACCTACAGGAATTTATGGTCCTTTTGAAGATCCTAATGAACAAACACATCAAAGAGACAAGTCCAGAGGATGAATACTGAAGATGACTCCTGTTCAGTTCAGTGGGATTTCTGTGTACCGACTCTCTCCACCAAGGGGAGCTAACAGCCTGCACAAGATCATTTGTCCTTTGGCAATGCTAAGATTATGAGTCAACCAACTTCAGAACATGTCTTCATCCAGCAGAGTAAACATGTCCAGTGCAGGCCCAGAGAAACGAGGCTGGTTTATAACGGCCATACTGCACCTTTTAGATATATAGTATCATTTGTAAGTGCATTTGTCTGCCTTAAGAGCATGTGGAAAATCATAAAATGTGTTAAAAATACTAAAAAGGACTCAATAAGACTAATGAAGCATCCAGGGACGGGGTCGCCTTGGAAGTGTTAGCTGGAGATAAAAACAGTGAGATGCACCAAATGCACAAAAGTAACAAGCATCAAAATAAAAATAAAAACTAAAAAAACAGCAATTATGGGATAAACTTACTATTAACAATCTCCTGTCTTGTGTTAAACCTCAAAATATGTTCTTCACTTGACAATTTTGATGAATAGTTTATTATTATTATCTTTTAAGGACCTAAAATCAACCAATATTGGATTTTGAGGGCAATGCTGAAGTCTAGATTTTTAATATTTTAACATTTTCATGCAAGTATTTATCATATTCAGTGAGCAACAACATGCCACAAAATTTTACATGAATGTGACTCTTTCAGGTGAACCACACAAGTTGGTTAAATAGACAAGAGCACAGTATTCACATCAAGGATTCATTTACGAAGAAAAAATACACGATTTAGTAAAAAAAAACCCAGTGAGTTAAGAGTCTTTGTTCCCAAAATAATAATGACACCATGTTTACTTAACAAACTTCATGAGCCACCCTGAAACAACCCTTTTAAAAGCTAATTTATGGAACAATAAATATGATGTCCATGTTTTTTTAAAAAAAAAAAAAAAAAAAAGCACCAAGCTGCAGGGTTCATTCCAATTTTTCACAGCTGAGCGGTTTATGCTGTCCCTCAGAGACGTGAATGCAAATTACAATACGCAATGACAATGATGGCAAGAGTTACAAATCAAAAAAAACTCCCTGATGTTGTTTGACTGTGATGTTGGAGACTGTCCTGACATGACTATTGCTTCTTGATTTGATTCAATCTCTTATATTTTCCTACTTATCTCTTTGAATTAGGTCAGATTTTTCTTATATTTCACACATTTATGCAGCCAGCACAAATCAGCACACGCCCATATAAGGAAAAGCTGGATTTTTACTCGAGGGAGGAAAAGAAAGCTTGAAATTACAAGGGCTAATTTGATTTTTTTTTTTTATTCTTTGCTAATGATGAAAGGCAGCCATGCATGGGCTAAGTGAGCAGCTCCACATATGGTGCTGGCGTGTGCCGCAGCCATGAGGAATGTCAGTTTTAGTAAGCAGCAATCCTCTGTGTGCCCACGTCCATCCTGCAGGACACACTACGCTTTAACATAATCTGCATGAATGTATGAAAAATCAACTTGATAAAAAGCGCCTTTCAGCAAGGCACTGACAGAAAGGCTGCTGGTTTAAAACCTGCCATGAGGAGGAGGAGAAGAATCTGATAACCGCTAAAACATCGGAGTCAGATATCGTCCAGAAATGTGTGTCAGCGGTTAAAAACAAATGAGGCTCTTGTCTCAATGTTCAGCTTTTTATTCATGCATGGAACAGCTCATTATAATTTCATAGAGACATGAGCGCTAAATGACTCGGCAGCATCCCGATTCACAGAAACGTCTGGCTAAGTCTCAGTTTTTCTCTCTGCAACTTCTAGCTGGTGTCTTTTGTGTCGTCTTAATACATCAATGCAAACCAGAGCAACGTCTGCTGCAGCACAATCCTGAGGACGGACCAATAAATTATCTCCGTCACGGCTGCAGGAGCCATTCAGGACACTGAGGTCACGTCCTCTGTATTCTATCAGGCAATTTGGGGATTTTAGGGACCAGTGGGGGGAAATTAAGTCTCCGCAACTGAAACTTAAGCATGGTGGGTATTTTACAGGCTGATTAACACAACATATATTTAAATTTAAGTACTTTTAGGGGAACAAAAAAGAAACTAGAGTTAGTTGCCAACTATTAAATGAACAGCAAAGTATTTTGATAATCGATTATTTGCTTTGAAACCTTTTTTAGGAGGAAATTCTGTGTTTCCAGCTTCTTAAAATATGAATATTTTCTGGTTTCTTTAGTCTTCTATGACAGTAAACTGTATATCTTTGCGGTTAAGGTGAGGATGTCACCTTGAGGTTTGGCAAACAGTGATCAACATTTTTCATCATTTTCTGGACCAAACAACTAACAGATTCATTGAGAAAAATAATTGACAGATTAATCAATAATGAAAATTAGCTGCAGCTCTAAAGAAACTAATAAAATGATTCATCACTTTGCCATCATTATTCCTAGCAGACAGTAAAAGGCTTTTAAACAACATTTAAACTTTCATGTTTGGAGATAAAATTAGCAGAAATGTAACTGAATGGTAATTTAAAGGAAGTAAAATATGAAAAATGCAATAACTCAAGATTTTATAGACTTTCTAGTGTCTGATAAACTTTTCTGATGGGTTTAAACCCTGGCTGCAGCCCCACTTGTCACTTTTGCTTTTTAGCACCACTTCACTGAACTCCAGCTTCATTAAACTAAACTACTCCACTCAAATGACTCAGACTCTCCATTTTGTCCAGTACTCAACTGTAATGTACATAGTGTCTGAATATATTCATAGATCTGTCCAAACCTGTGTTTCATACCTCAATCCAGGATTTTCTCTTACTGTTTTTGGTCAAAAATCCTACTACACAACACGTCCTCATGTTTAGGGGATTTCTCTCACCTCTCTATGCCTGCGAGCGCATTTAGTCCTCACAAGTATAGAACTGCAAGACCAAAGAGGCCCTTGCATACAGTATACAGACACACAGCCATGTGCAAACAGTGACACTTCCAGCATATTCAGGGCATCAAGGCTTCAGTCCCACTGACACCCAGGGGAACTTGTGTCCTTTGTCAAAGCAACTGGTTCTGCCACACTGGCAGCTTCAGCTAGGAGGCAACCAGAGGAATGTGTGTGTGTGTGTGTGTGTGTGTCTGTGTGTGTGTGTTTATGAGAGAGAGCAAGTATGAAAGAGAGAGAGAGAGGAGGAGAGAAAGAGAAAACACTGTATATATGAACAATCATCAAGCACGGTAGGCTGTCATCCTACAAACACGTACAAAAAAATCCAAAGGCTACAGAAACCTCGCAGTCCGACTCACATCATTTGATTGACAGGTGATCTCTACTGTAGCAACAGCACAGCTATGACTGCTTAGCAACAAGGACAGGGACAAGATGTATCAGCACTTAATCTGTCATCTTGGAAAATGTGGATTTTTCCCCAACAATGAACTGCAGCCAAAGGAAGACAACAAAATGATTGTTTGATGTTGGAAACCTCAACATTCGATTACAGAACCAATAGGAAAACACGTTTTTTGACATTAGTGATTTAGAGGAATCCAGAGCCATCAATCTAACCATTTTAAGCTGTGTTGAAATAATCCGAGCTCAGTTTTTATAACTACTTTTTTTGTACTTTTCACCTCTGAGATGAAAAGTTTTGGATTGTGTGAGGGGTCGCCACTGAGGCAATTATTTTTGTTTCTGTCTTTTGCTTGCTTACTTTATACTGAAATAACTCATATTTTGTCCTATTATGTGTTGCAAAGCAGGGTAAAACATCACAGATGACACATAGACACAGGAAGGAGTGGGGGGGGCATTAAGTTGATTACCTATCATTCATGGTGTTGACCTCCATGTTCACTTCTGTGGACGTCGTCATATTGAGAGGCATCAGAGCTGCTTCAGAAATAAGTAGCAGCATAAGTAAACGCACATATTGTTGGAGGCAGAACTACAAACGGTAAAAGGCTATTGCATAAAAACAGATTCCATTTATCGGTAAGTTTTCTTAAAGCTGAAACAACTAACTGATTAATCGATCAACAGAAAATGAATTGGCAACTATTTTGAGATGTGAATAATCATTTCAATCTTTTTTTTTTAGCAAAAATGGCAAATATTTCATGGTTCTCGCTTCTCAAATGTGAGAATTTGCTGTTTTTTCTTGTCTTATATTATAATAAAGTTAATATTTTAGCGGTTTTGACAACTGGTTAGCTCAAACAAGCAATTTGAAGCAATTTGAAGATGTTACTTTGGGTGTCTATTATCTACATAGTGATTAATTAAGAAAATACTCAGCAGATTAATGAATAATGAAAGTAATTATCAGTTGCAGCCCTGTAAACTATAAAAAAAGCAATATTTCCATTATTTTTCTATTTCTAAAACACACATTTATATTTAAATTACACCTGATTAACTGTAAGTCTACAGTATGAATTTGCAGCACATCTGCAGCCTCTGAATTTTTCATGAAACCACTCTGGCTGTTTCAGTCGACTCCACAGCGACTTGAGGCCCCTGAGGTTGTCTCTTGTGTTTGTGTGTTACGGGCCCTCTAACTTTGCTAGCATCAAAAACTGTCCTTCTGAGGTTCAGTGACGTTCCTCTGTGTGTGTGTGTGTGTGTGTGCGCCAGTGTGTCTCATCGCCAGCCTCTGGCATGGTCAGGTCCAATCTCTATCACTGCGCTGTTTGGACGGGCTAAGAGAATGGTTTGCTCCGCCACTGCAATGCACCAGTCACCCATTCGTTTATGAGCTCATGTATCCGACCATTCATTCATTTATCCATCGATTTACCCATCATCCAACCACCATCAGTCTTCCGTGTTGTAACTCATCTCCATCCCAGATGTGTATTCCCGCACTGCCTGCCCTGCAGTTACCGTACCCATAATCCCCTGGCTCATATCACTATAGTTCAGCACATGGTTGCCCTGCTCATCATCATCATCTGATTTCACAGCTGTATGTGCCCCGCATCTTAACATGTCAGATCTCATCGGATGGTATGAGTCTAAATCCTATCGGGATTGTTCCAGGGGAGCCCACGTGTCGATGCGTTGTGTTGATTAAAATAGATTTCCGTCATACAGTATTTGTTATGACTCAATACCAATGTTCTGTCCTGTATTACCACCAAGGTAATCCTCGGATTGAGGTGGACACCCTGAGAAACACTGTGTCACTTTCCACACGTACTGTACGGATGAAACACACCGCAAATGTAAGCAACAACACAAAACTGACAAAACCTTATTAAAGATTTTGGTGTATCAGCCTCATCAGCATAAATTGCAAAGTGAAGCCGCCATTCCCTTTGTCTGAGAAGGATTCATCTCAATTTGCTCACAAAAATCGACAAATCAGAAATCTAAGAGAGAAACGCAAATAGTCTCTGAGTGGGCAAGTGTGCAGTTTACTGATGTCCCCTTTAAAACAGTCGCTTTGTCATTTGGGACCACCAGCAATCAAGGTTGCAGCTATGGTTTGCAATGATAAAGAGCAGAGCACCACCCTCTGAATGAATGAAGAGTTTAAGAAACATTTGTCAAGTGAGATTTCGAAAAATACTAAAAAAAAATCCTCAAAGAACCAAAAATCTACCTCTATACTGGAGATAAGAGATGTTTTCTTTCTTCTATCTACATCTCGTCATGAATACCAGCTGCTGTTTGTAAGGACTGCATGTCAAAGAAGCAGGATTAGCAACAGAAAAAAGGGGTAAAAGTTGATTAACAGCCATTTTGTATGTCAGAAGTAAACTGCACAAGTTACTTTTCAACTTCAAAATGTCAATTATCAACTAAAACTTGACTTTTTTTAAATTAAAGCTTCATTGTTTGTTGTCTTACCACAAGGAGGCAGAAACACTCAAAATGAAGAGATATGAAGGCTGGCCTTCCTTTTCTAGTTGTTACAGCTAATGTGTTTGCAAATAGTTGCCTACTTACACATCAAGCAGATACAGAGCAACATGTGCATCCTATTTAAGATGTCTAAGGTGAGCAGAAACACAACAAGGCCTTTTCTCTCTAGTTTGGTCCAGAAACTCTCTATAGTTGTTATATTAAGCCATAAATCAGGCCAGAGAACCAAAACAATGAGCTAATTATGACTAAAAGCTATGCAAAGTTGAGTTTGGCACAACAAGCAACACATTCATTTAATTCAATATTGCTTTCAGAAATAATCCACTGAGAACCAAAAGAATTAACCCTTCCATAGCTTAGCACTAGCGGGATAGTATATTTGACCTAATGTTAGATTCATCCGTCTATGTCTTAGAAAAACAAAACAAATGAAAAGGCAATAAATTTAGATGGTGTTTAAGTTCAGATCTGTGAAACAGGCCTGCCTGCACATTGGACCCCATAATTGTATAGTGGAAGATATATATATTTCCTCATTTTAAGCCCCTACAGTGATTGCTAACTTTGTGCAAAAACAGTTGTCCCATTCACTGCAGGAAGAGGCCAGGGGCCGGGGGGGGGGGGGGGGGGGGGGGGGATACTCTAAAAATAGACATAAAAGTAATTTGCAGTATTAGATTCAATACAAAACTATATCTTAGCATTCAAAATGTTATTTCACAACTTTGCTCATTTTCAATATCCCCACAGGAAATCAAGGTTAATATTTCATTTACCCCCTTCAGAAGACAGCTTGTTGGACTGATCTGAGGGGAAAAAAGCCTCCATGACTCAATGTTGTCTGCTCATCAATGTGTAATATACTGTCCCATTTGTGTGATGTGTTTTCTGTGGTGGCCCTGAAAACTAAACTCCCTCACAAATAAATGTTATTGCGTCTTGAATCGGCATGGTATAGTATCTTGTTTTTGTACGGTAACAAAGCAAGAACACAGTGTTTGAGCCCAGAGGAGTCGGACACAGTCAAAGTTCCTCACCAAACAGAAGTCTATTCATCATCGGTTTTTGCCAGAAGGCAATGTGTACCCATTACTGGCTGCATTGACCACATCGGCCGAGAGGGTCAGGCGATATTTTCCATTAGGAACATGGAGTTGCTTTGTGTAGAGCAGCTTTAGAGTTATGGACGAAGGCTTTTAGAGCATGCTGAACACTTATGGGAGGTTTACTGTTCCCAAGACACAAGAGTGCTCCGGTTATGGCTAACGGGGATAAACTCTCGACACAAGAGAAGATGGTTAGACATCATAAAAAGGAAAAGGGTTCAAAAAAGGTTCAAAAGGGCCTCTATATTTCTTTTCAGATGGCATTTATTCATGTTTAAATACAGCTTCTTTTCTGTGTTTATTACCTTTAAATTCTGATGGTGCATCAATTTACTTAAAATATGTAGAACCATATGACTTGTTTTCAAATGTTTTATAAGATAGCATCTGAATAGTTAAAGACCGTAGAGGTCATGTACAGTAAGGTGATCTCAAACATTTATTCTTTAATGATTTAGACTGAAGAAAATTGAGTTCATGGGGAATTCGTAGACTTTAGAGTATACCTTAAGGGTTTCTCCGAGAAATGTTTACCAAAAGGCCTCTGCTATGCATCCCTTAATGTTACCCTTATACCTGCAATATGCTGAACCCTCAAAGCTTTCTCCGAGACCATTTACTTTTTGGCTTCTCTTGAGTTTGTTGTGAGTTGCTAAAAACAATTCAAAATGAGAGGGCTGATACAGAATAGCAGCTGCCAAATAAATACCATCCCTTTACAGATTTAAGCAGCCAGGCTGCAGGAACAAATTCTCGGAAGACAAAAGATTAAACTTTCTGACATTTTCAACAAAAGGCAAATGTGTAAGCTGTCTTATCTTGTCTTCTACCTGTTCTTTTTTATTTCTCAGCTTGCTCTTTCTAATCATTTATTTCATCACTTATCTGCTGAATGTAGAGTGATGAGCAGCATTAGTGTGGTTACAGAAGCAGGCCAAGGCATTATGAATTTAAATCCTAGATGAAACAATGGGGCAAAGGGAAATCAACAAGAACCAACTCTTCCTCTTTCTGTAGAACTACTATACAACAAATGTGAATTAAAAATGTTCCAGGGTAAATGATGGAAAGCAAGCAACATATAAAATTAAATGCATTACTGCCTTTTTTGAATCTTAGAAGAAAAATGTATTTTTCAGTCTGAATACCTCAATATCAAATGGTGAAAGGTTACTGTTGATTTTTACACAGATACAGTAGAGTGCTTAAAATACTTCATTGTTATGTTTATTAGTTTTAGGTACAACGTTCGCAAAGAGGACAGTCCAAAAGTAAGAACTATCACTTTATGTGGTCCAAGTCAATTGTATTTATACTGTCCTTAATCATAACTACAGCCTCAAAGGGGTTTACAACAGCGACATGATGCAACAAGAAATTCAAACAAAGACAACACTACACAAAAACCTTCAACTGGAAGGGAAATAAAACACAGATGATAAAATAGTGATAAGGTTCATCTTAACATAGATTTTCAGATATACTATGGCAGTCGAGAAAGGGCATTAAAGATTAAATAATGACAGTACAAATATATATAACACAATAAGACTAAATATATATCATAAGAATGTAAAAATGAATTTGGTCATCAAATGGTCAATATAGAAATGACACCACACATGCGGAAGTCAGCCCTTGGTTACTACTGACAAGAGACATGTGTGCTTTCCTGGTGTTATAACTAACATTTTGGGGGTTTTTTGGTATTGAGAATTTGAGATTTAGCAACACCTATTCCTTGTTTTGGATATGTATGCCTCTGGGATTAGGGAGCAGGAGTAAACTCTCAGTTTATCAAGAATATAACGCTGAGTGTCATCAGTGTAACAAAAAATTAATACCAAAGGAGCTAGATACAGGAAAGTAGGGGGCCCAGAATAGAGCCTTGTGGTACACCAACATTCACATTAGCCCTTAAATGGTTTCTGTAAACTGGTAATACACATTTGACCCTAACCCTATCTCATGAGAAACACTTAAGGGGCAATGGGTCAAATACTAATTTTGTCAGCAGTTTATACAGTGCAAGAAAGAGAGGTGAAGTCCATAGTTTTGCCACCTGATCAGATTCAGAGGAGGGAACCAGTGAGGAAGACAAGGAAGATCAGCTGTATACAGAGGGCCAGTGTGAGGATGGCAACAACAGCAAGTGACAATTTTATTGGTAGCTCTAGTGATGAGGAAGAAGAGAGAGCAAACCAGAATAAACGACAGAAGATGTTTAGGTAATGATCAGAGGAGTACTGCAAATTTTTGTGTAAAAGATCTAGTGGTTTTGCTGTACACATTGTATTGTATGTGTTTGCAATAATACATGATGTGTAGTATGGTGATGTTTGTGTAATATTACATATAGTTAGGTGGTCAGTTGGTGATTGAGGGAAGGGGGTGTATATGTTTTTCTTTTTGTTTGCTTGTTTTACGTCAATAATTTTTTCCCCTTTCAATAGTTTGAGAAAAACGGAGTTTGAGCACTAGTCTACGGCTACACCAAGCTGCTTCACTGCACCAGACGAGCTCTCCACTTCACTAACTCCACTACTTCTCCAAAAACAAAACACATGTGAATATAACTAAGTATTGTTCAGTTTTTTTTCTCACTTTTTTTAAAATTTTGTATGCAAAACATAAAAGAAAGTAGCTGACTAATTGTTTATAAAATGTTTTAAAAGTTGGGACATGATCAATTAATTATTAATGAATTTTATACTCTAAATGGGCAATGTTTTGGGAGATACTGAGTGTAAATTGAAAAATAAATTTCATATTTTGAATAAAAATCATTAAATTTTAGCCTAGATACGTTACAAAATAGCAATTAATTAATTTTCCAAAATATTGATATGTGCTTGCCCATTTAAGGGTTAGAAAACTGTTTTAAAAGTGCTAATCAAGTAGATTAATAATAGCAGTGTTGATGCCATAATAGTAATGATAATGATCCCATCTGCTAGTGGAGCAGAATGAAAGGATCTGAAACCCAATTGAAACTGTTTATAGTTTTTGGGCTGATACCCCCTCTAGCTGGCTACAGTCCACTTCTCTGGCAGTCAATAGTTACATGCTGTTGGTTATTCATGGAAAATCAACATTGACTGCAGAGGAAAGTGTGGCAAAAATAGCTCAGAGCCAATATGACCCTTCAGTCACCCACTCCGCATCAGCCTCTTTTACACACACACACACACACACAATTCCACTACTTTTCCATGACTTTCCATTTCATCAATATCGAGTTTATCTCACCTTTTTAGTCTTTTCTACTTGCAATCTTAGTTTTCTGGTTTTTCCACTTTTAGTTGAACTTTGTGTAGAAACAAATGTGTGACTCAAGTTGGGAAAAATAGTCTTATGCCTATAAAATGACCCATTTGAAAATGTGATCTGATATTCCTCAACTTCCCAAGAGATTTGTCCCAGAGTCTGACTTTTGCTTGATGGAATACGTCTCTAAAATGTCCTGAAATTCCAGATATTCCATAACCAGTATGAATGTTTATACACTTTTACACTATATAGTTACTAATTTAATAAACAAACATGCAGAAATTGAATTCTGCTGCCTGATCCCTCAGTACTTGCTACCTCGTAGGGTCGACTCGGCCCCCTTTTGTCGCCACTCTCCTGTGTTCGCCAACAATCGGTGGGATTGACTGTCAGTGTGATCTCCCTCACTCTCTCCTTCACGCCCTTCTGCCTCCATTAGGACCCTGGCACACTGATAGGAGATGTGGGTGGCTATGAGGACAGGCTCTGGTAGGGGCGGGGTGGTAATGGGGGGTGGTCAGTGTTTGCTGGACCGGTCTGGGTTCATCACCTTGCTGGAGGCCATGGGCGGGGGGTTAGTCAACTTATAGGGCTCTCTTTGCTTCTCGACTCCTTAGTGTGCCCATAATCTGCCATCTTGGTCCTAAACTCCCAGACTGCACCTCCTCTCTCCTGATCAGGAGCTTCCCTACATCTTAACCGGTAAGCACTTTGACCTTTGACCTAAGAATGTGCCTTATTAAAAAAGGCCTGCTCGAGAATGCTTGACAACCGCCATAAAGCAAGATTTATTTTTCTGCCAATCTGTTGAGCAGAGAATTATTTATATTTTTTTTTAGTTTTTCATTTAGATGGCTTATTATGGCTCTCTTAAGCCATTAATACATGTTTGACAGATTATGTCATTTCTCAAAGGACTGAACACAGAGTGCATTTAGCACTGATGAAGATTAGACTTTACTCAATTATACAAGAATGTTATGTAAACTAGTTTTGTTTTTTTTTCAAGGGCTGCCACCACTCTTGGTTTTGGGTTTTGAAGGTGAGCCAACAGTGTTGTTCGAATATAAAGCAGATTTCCTCTGACGTGGCGCTCTATTTTACCCCACACACTCCTCCTTTGCCTCTTATGATTCAATGTGGAGCAAATTTAATGCTCTATTTGTAGTTTATCCCATAGGCCATTTTACAGTCGGGTGGGTAGGTAAAGGCATGGTTACCATTTTGTGTTGTATAGGTACAAATATTAAAAGCCCATGCCTATCAGAAACCTCATTACAGAGCCTTTATTTTGTTCGATATAGGACTAAGACCAGATTTTGCATGGAGAGCATCTGTGCTAAATGAAAACAATTGACAATGATGTGAAACACGTTCTTCATTGTCTGCATTGCCCCTAATCCAGACAGCATAACTCCAGTGTTTTCTTTTCACTGGCAGCTCCCTTAAACGCAGTGTTCTGCTGCTGCTGTCGTCCAACCCTAATAATGTCAGATTAAGCTCTGCACAACTGTCCATCTGACATGAGGGCTGGATTTGTGCTGGATTGGAAAATCTGGATGGGATGCCTCCAAAGCTCTGTAATTCTGCACATACACACTTACAGATAGATACACAACCCCCCCCCCTACACACACATACTGCAGCAGATTAAAAAGCAGAGGAACAGAGAGGCTGGAGAGGATATGCATGTCATGGTAGTGTGTTTGTGCGCTGTTGGGGCTGCGTGAGATTGGTTTGACCTCTACTTCTTGAGGTGTTTGGTTGCTTCAAGCCCAAAAGTTCTTCAACTGTCCTGAGTGACTTCCTAAAGTCTGCACATAACAATCACTGTGTTTTTACTATAAGAAAGGCATTATTTTAATGTGTAGCGAGGTTATTTTTGCGTCGATTGTTATCAACAATGACAAGGACGATAGCTCGGTTGTTTTCGGGGGTGCTCAACCCTCCCCTGGGACAGATGAACACCCTGGAGGCTACAGTTCTGATTCAGACCACCTCATCCCCAGACATGCCCCCACGATGCCCGTGTGCCTCACTGGGCATGCCCTCCTTTTGTTGCAGCCGAAACAAGGGGGGCGGCTGACAGGGCGGTGGGTGATGGTCACCCAGATTACGCCTCATCATACGGCCTATTTACACTTGACACCAAACAGTATGGCAAACAGAGTATCACACAGCAGCAACAAAACTGTGCTCATTGAGGTTGCCAGCCAGTTTCGTTTAATCATATAATTTCGAGAACTGTCACGTGTTTCTCTCGTCGCTCATGTGACCTGTTGGTACGGACCAATAGGGTGGCACGGTTTGTCCTGGGCAGAGCAAAAGGAAGAGGGGAAAAAAATCATTTTCCCTTTGCAATTTTTAATCTTGCAACGCCGAAAGTGGTCGTCATCGACAGTATCCTGCGCTACATAAAGGTAAACTCTTTTTTTTTTAAGGCTGTTATCAAGAATCATTGGGTGAAGCCTAGGCCAAGATGTGCTTCAGTATGTTATCCTAGAATGATAGTATTCAAATGATTAATTGCATTTTTTTTTATTTATAGAAAAATATAATTGAGTCATGAACATGGTTTCTGGACTTCCAAAAGAATCAAACTGTTGAAAACTTGCATGAAATACAGCTCCATGTTGAGTTGTGTAACGCCATCAATATTTAATAAACTTGATAACTAACCCACAGCCAAGAATAATCATTATCCCGATAATGAGCTGTGAAACAATACGACTTATTGACTCGTTATCTAATCTGGTTATTCAAAGTACATCTAGTTAACATTTTCCCAACTTATCCTCAGCGCACCCGAATAAAGTGACCGCATGCAGTGTGGAAATATTTTGGTTTTCCCCAGAGAATAGTCAATTTTATGGTCAGTCGATTTTGCTTTTGGGGGTCTCTTGATTATCTTTGTTTGGGTGTTCATTGTCTTGGCTCAGATTCAAGCATGAGCGATTTTATTGTTCAGGAATTACCTCTGCATGCGGAACATGAAACAAATGATAACTGCAATGTGTTTTATTAAGGAACTGCTACTCATCTACTGTTAAGTATGAAGCCAGACTGACCTTTTTCACTGTAGGAATGATAACGTAACATGATGGTCAGTGGAATTGATACATCAGCTGCCCCGAGATCATTATTCCAATTATCGTCACGCTGATATTAGCACTGCTGATGGCCTTATTCTTGGCTAGTCATAGACCAAAAATGTCATTTGGCATTACCTCAAAAGCTGCATTCGACTTGAAATACGCTGATGAATAACTCCTTTGTTTGGGTAAAAAAAAAAAAAAAAAGCTTGTCGTTTGGCAGCGAGATCAACAGTGAAAGTCTTTTATGCTCACAAATTTATGTGCGTTCTGTAGGTGACATTACTAAAATAGAGCAATGACGGAAAACGGTGTGACAGGAATGACAATAAAAATTTGCTAAAAAGGGGGGACACCATATAAAAGAGGGACGTGTTCTGGACCCTTTCCGCATAAGTGCTCAGTGAAAGCGACGCGCATGGAAGCCATGACTTTGTGACAAGCAGTGATCTCACATTACAAATTGTGGCAAATCTAAAATGGCCGACTTAACGCTCAGCTCTTAGCGCCGCATTCACAGCACAACATGGTGTGCCTGCATTGTAAAGCCTTTTACACTGTACTACCCCCCGCCCCCACACACATGTACTATTTTAAGCGAACACATAGTACTCTGAGGTACTTTTAAAGCTACTTGGTGATAGTTGGTCCCCTTGTCTTCCCTGCTCGTTGCGTTCTCTGATTTGACTGGTTGTGGTGACTATCTACTGAGGATGTGGTGGCCACGGTTTTGATTGTGATTTAGGCTGAGGTATCAGGATGCTGGGCTGCTGATGTGGGCTGACAGCTCTTGAGAGCACTGTCATAGTGGCGTATAGGAAGGCCGGTTGGGTAGACGCCCCCCCAGCCCCCCACCCCCACCCCGCCGCACTGCAACGCACCACATACAACAAAAGCCTGCGCCAGACGAGACAAGAGCTGCTCATATACCAGTAAACCGAGGGTGAAAACCTCAGGACTCTGTGTAACTCATTCTACTCGAGCTGTCTACTGTTACTATTCCTGACAGGAGCGGCCATCGCCTGCAATTATTTAGTATCTATCTTTTTGCCAGCTCCTCAGAGACTTCTACATTTCTGTTACTTTCCCTGTCACAAACTTTTGCTCTCCAAACATGAATTTTTATGACTTAAAGTGGCAAATTGTCCTGAAAGTAAGAAGTCCCTCCACGCGGAACTGAGATGCTTTGAAGAGATCCTGTGAAAACATATGGATCAACGAGGTCACCCTCTGTGCTCCCCCTCTGCTGCCCTATATGCACGTTAATTTCCCTTTTGTTCTCCCTTAATTGGAGCACAAACATTTAAGTGAGGGAGTACCCCAGTCGTGAGCTAACATATTGGCTACATTACATGTAAACCTTTTCCTTTGGTTGAGTTGATTAATTGCCTCAATTACAGATGCACACATCTGCTGATGCTTGTTTGCTGTTTTGCAAGCATTCCCAAGTCTTCTGTGAGGAAAATACTGTACAAATTAATAATAGTACAAAGGGTAACAAAGCATTTTCCAATTTTTGTAAGAGGATTGATAATATGATAAATCCATTAAAATATATTTAACGCCATATGTAAGCACTGGACAACATGAATGTGGTGCTCAATCCCCAGTAGAGATTTGTATTACAGCTTTTGGATGTTTACTGAAAGGGTTTTGTACATTTTAAAGCATTTTCATTGGTTTTGAAGAGTGTTTGTGTTTGTAGAGAAACAGTAAGGAAGTTTTCTAACACTTTCAGCGATGACAAAGATTAAGAAATCAATAGGACATGACCATTTTATTCACCTGTAAGAGGTTTTTGATAGCCATAAACACTTTTTTCATTCCTCTTTACCTTTAAACTGACCTTACCCTGCTTCACATTTAACCAAAACATGTTCTCTTCTACTCTCTGAGTCACCAGCTTTCACTGAAAACTAACCATTTGCCAAATTGCACTTGAACTGTAAAATAATTGGCTGTTTAGTAAAAGTTTAGTTTACAGTAGAAAAGACTGAAAACTTGAGAATTCATCCTAATAATATGAATCCTAATAAAGTTAGCTGTAAAATGTCACAGGGCTGAGAGGTGGACACTCCTTTCATACCATCTGAAATACAGATAAACAAGGACTACATTTAAGTGTAAGTCTGCTTAGGACAGGCTGATTCCCTGAACTGGCATCCCTCTTGGCCTCTGATTATGACTTAACTCCACATGTAAACATCACAGATGAGAAATTGAAAGGGTGGCTGTGCATTGCAAGCACATCGTTGCAATTAAAATACCAAATTTATCAAGCTAACCCTTAAAGTATCTCTCTGATATTTACTTAACATTCTTCTATTCAAGGTTTTGCAAAGTGCAGATTATGTCACAAGGCAGAAAATCCAATTTACTTTTATTAATTCATCAAAAAAAAAGATTTTTTTCTATAAATTAGACATTTTGGAGTGAAGCTATTCAACAGCAGCTTCAATTTCATTGCAGCTTCCATTCGGCTCTGGTGTATATTCATGAAGGGTTTTATATCAAAATGTCATAATGACATATCTCTAGATATGTGGATTAGGATGGAACAGATGACAGGGGCTTTGGCCTAGATTAGACTGCCGGCCGTCCATTTAATGATTTTCTTTACAGGATTTCAGATGTCTCTCTCTCCCTCTCTCTCTCTTGCTCTCTCTCTCTCTCTCTCTCTCTCTCTCTCTCTCTCTCTCTCTCTCTCTCTCTCTGTTTGTCAGCTATTCTATTGAGTAACCGCATCTCTCTGTGTGTCTCAGTGATGATTGTACGGCAACGTAATTATATGATAACTTATTTTGAGATGTTTTTTTAATAGTTCTTTTGGGGTTTTGAATTTTGTTTCATCTAAATTTATAAACTGAATATTTGTAATTGAAAATGGCTGATAGCAGTATTCCATATTTGTGGTTTCAATCCAAAAGATACCAGATTTCCTAAGGAGTGAACACAGTGTCTTTAAATGTCTGCTCTTAAATATAATATACAACTCACACACAGGCTGGAAGTTGGAGTCAGAGAGGTGATTTATCAGTAGAGAGAAGTAGGGACTTCATCCATCATATCCCTCTCGAAATGCAAAACAGCAACAGCCTTTGAATTGAATCTATAATCAATAGAAATGGCTAAAAACTGAATCATCCTATATTCTCTCTTTTCAAAACCACAACAAACGACTTAAGAAAAGGTGTCTTCAAAACTATAAGAGAAATAAGTCTTGAACTTTTTCTTTTATCTGTGACATTTTCAGATTTATGCTAAAAGATTTTATAGCTAAAACTACTCTGGACAGGGTGATGTAGACCATGTTAAAAGGGCTAAAGCAAGTTGATGGTCACTCAGCTGTGCAGCGGCCTGAAGTGCAGGGCAGAGGCAGGGGAGCGTCCAGTTTTATAGACAGTTGATGGTAATGAGATCCATCTATATCCGCAGCAGTCTCTGCCTTTTTACTATCAGAGAAGTAGATAAAAATATATAGCCATCATTAGCCGACGCTGCTTGATTCATGCAACATTTCCCATGCTCTTAAACACTATATACTTTAAAAGAGGGCATTAATGATCAATAATCCTAGCCCTGTCCAGTATTCCTCTTCACCAAAAGCACTTTCACATATCTAATATCTCTGCTTAACTTTGCTTTTTCATCCATTTGCGAGTCCATCATTTACAGCCCAGTGGCTCAGCACAACGGGAGCATCTCCTCATTGTTAGCGGTACACAAATGGGCACCAACAGATAAAAGAGAGGAGACCTTAGATCCAAGTTCTTCAAGAGCAATGCACGAGTCTTTTCTGTGGCGAGCGCTGAGCAGACGCAGGGAGAGATGGGAGGCGAGGGGGTGGGTGGGTAGTGGGGGTGGCGGGGTGGGGGGGTGGGGGGTGGGGGGGGAGCCATTTTGTGCACTGTGTTGTCCAGCCGAGCGTAAAGCGTGATTAATTCAATAGCTGCCATAGAGGAGGAGGCTAGCAGCACTGCAACACCGAGCATGACCCACTTTCCCCATCAGATGTCATGAAAAATTCCCTACCATCCCTCTCTACATTTCTCATTTCCCTCCTCCAACTTCCTGCCTGATTAACAAAGAGACGGGGGAGGAAAATTACAAAATCGATGCGTGCACAATGTGTTTGAAATGATCAGCAGAAGTGGCCACAGAGCAGGGACTTTAACCATGTAATTTAGCAAGATAATATGCTTATTTTGAAGCTTTTAAGTGGATGTTTAAGAAATTTTAAAGTGTAGTTTTTTAACAATATGAAATTCAGACCTTAAAATAAAACGACTGGCTATTTGCTGGAAGGTTTTAGCCCATTGGGGCAAATGATTCACAAGGCCTTGACCTAATTCTATTATGCTACAGGACGTACAGTATGAGCAAAATACTGTCTGGGAGGACGACTATTCAAACGAAGCTCTTAACGCTGACCTCTTTCATGTCTGAGGTCCGACAGACTCATTTTTGTTGACCTAAATCGACAGCAGAATATCCCACTTTCGGTGTCTTAATCACAGCAGAGGAGGCTGTTTGAAGATATTTTATTTCAGGGGCAGTTCATTATCATGCGGAGAATGCGGAGTGGCGAGAGAACGGAGACGCGTGCAGCACAAGCCAATCAACTTATCTGGCATATGGCTGCTTTACAGTTTTTAAACCTGAAACGAGCCTCCCTCTTTCATCATTTATCCCTCAGTATTTCTCAAAGATAGATGATGTTTTAAGCACTTAAACTCTCTTCTTTAAGCACCTCTTTGCCCCCAAACACTCAATTTGTAGTCTTGAAGAGGATGAGTACTGCGCCATGAGTACTGCCCTCCCCTCCCTCCCTCCCTCCCCCTCCTCCTCCTCCTCCTCCCGCCCCTAGAGAGGACCTGCACCTCTGGCTTGGGTCTTAAACCCGGATTAAGGCTTTTTATGTAATCTGGTCTCCTCTGGGAGATTGGAGAGACAGCTGGCAACAGAATCCCTGTCCTTATCTCTCGAACCTCCCCTGGCCTCCAACCAACCGATCCCTCAGCTCTCCTCTGCATGCAGCGTAGATTAGAGGAGGCACAATTTCTGGATCCAGTGGTGGACGTTTAAGTCTATTGCAAAAAAAAAAAAAGAAGTTATTTTCAACATATCTGTAGGTTTAGTTTGAAACTACCTGCATTTGAGTTGCATTTGTAATCTCTGTGACGGCAGCATATCAACCCCTCAACCTCACTACTATCAGGTTTTTTGATATAAATGCTTAAAGCTACAATTAATTAATTTTTGCTCTTCGGTTATTTAAGTAGTTTATCTGTATCAAAATGATGTTATTATTCCCTTACTGTGCTTCTATATCTTCTCTACCTCTCTTAGGATGTTGTAGTTCACTTATTTCACATAAGAGTCAAGGAGTCTTTATTGTTTGACATTTAGAGCTGCAATGATTGATCGATTAGTCAATCATCAGAAAATTAAACTGCAATAATCGATTCCAGTCAATTCACTGATCGTTCTCTGGTTGCAGCTTCTCCAGTTTGAGGATTTGCTACTTTTTTCTGCTTTCAATCATAGTAAACTGAATATATTTTGCTTTAACGAGCATCTCTTTCTAACATTTTATAGATAAAATCAATCAATAAAAGATAATTAAAATAATCATTAGTTGCAACTTGATTTACTTACTGAAGCCACTGTTTATAATTAAAGACCCTGACAGCTTTATGCTTTAACTTACTGGAGACGTACCTCTAACACCTTAAACTATGTGATAGCTGCTGATAGCTGCAAGAGCTAAAAGCCTAAATCCTAAAATGTATATTGCACTTCCTGTCATGTGATGTTGTAGCAAAGCTTTCAGCTGTTGTGATTGGCCCGTCAAAGCAGCTGAACTGTCATCACCTGTCTCAGGGTTCCCCTTAGACCAACCCAGCACCGAGATTAGTACGGGGGCCTGTGTGCAGCTCTGTAGTGAGTTTAGGCAGCATTTAGAGGAGTAAATCTAATTGGGTGCCTATTTAGGCTCCTGCTGTGTCTTTTTCAAAGCCCTCAACGAGGTGGCAGTGAGAGGTCAAGAAGTTCAAGAGACAATCCTTCAACCCGATAACCTGCAGAGAAGCATGAATCATTTCAAGTCACGTTGAAAGCACGATTCAGACTGTGGATATAAGAGTTTTAATCAAATCATAGCATCACCTGTGCTGCTTAGAAACTCACTTGTTCTCTTATTTTTGATTAAACGTACACAGCTGGTCAAGAGCTATTTCACAGCTTTTGTTTCACCTTTTTGAACAAATCTCCTTCCCTTGCTATCGACGGCCAAGACGAGACCATAATTGTAAATTATATCTGCTAATTAATCTGCAATTAGGAAGCAGGCAGAGACACGCAGTAGTGATACGTGAGATGAGGAAAAAAAAAAAACGTTTCCATTTTCACACAGCGTGCAGCGCCTCTGATTGGCAGACAGTGACATTGTCTGTCTGTTCAGCCAAGGTCAGGCGCTACGGGAGATTTTCTTTCCACATATTGTCTTTAGGCCGGCTGCAACGTAGATCAGAAAAAGAAAAAATATATATATATGTAATCTTCAATCTATATTTTAGCGCTGTAGATGTTTCCCTACATGTGACATTTAATCCTGTTTATTGTGTTTTTAATCAGTCAATCTCAAAATGTAGCAGCTCAGCATCAGATGTGAAGCTTCATGATGTTTCCTGTGATTAAATATCAATGTGTAATTATCAATCTGAGTGATTTACTATTCTATATACTTCATATGACAGCTGGGGAAAAGGGAAAAAGTTAATATTTATTCCTTTTAATTCACATATTCAGTGGAAAAATTTATCTTAACGCGCTTCAAACTGTCGTCAGTTAATTTGCTTGGTGCCTAAAAACCTGCACGATGTAGTTTATCTGCTCCACTCATATTTATTCTTATTTACATAAATTTTTCATAATTGAAGTTGTTAAGCCTTCATCATCTACAATCATTATTTCAGTGTGTCTGCACTCTCACACTCTAAATGTGTTTGCCTTCTAATGTAAGGAGATAATTTATTCCAATTAACAAACAATCATTTGAAGAGTGTTATTACTGTAATCAGCTAAAGCCATTAATTAACGCTGTGTAAACAGCAATTCTTTAAAATATCACAATATGAATGCTGTTTCAAGACATTTCAGAGTTATTTTAGAGCATTTCTTCATTTATGTGGGAAAAAGTTTCCAATGTATCCTTTGTGTTATTATTATTATTATTATTTAAATGGTAGCAGATTAAAAACATCCAGTTCTGACTGCTGGGCTGCAGATTCACTGTCTGGGAGTGAGATTGTGGACTGAAGCGCCCTCTTGTGTTCGCTGTGGAGACTGAAGTCTGGCTTGAGTCATTACATCACTTGTCAGCCAGAATTAGATGGGATCCAGCTGAAATGGGCTTGATAAAAATAAATATGGCGCTCGACGTTCGATGGCTCATCTTGTGACTGAAGAGACATATGCTGACCTACATTTCAATGGCTTTTATTGCAAACTGTTGTGTATCGCATCAGGCTTTTCAGACATGGGGGGGGGGACTGCAGCTCATTTTGTCAAAAGGACAGTCCAATATAGTTCTGAAAATGTCACTAGTTTGTGACAGAGGTTCTCGCAGCATCGAATAGTTACATTTACATCCTGGAACGACTTTTATTATCTGGGGATTTTTATATATATTATAACCCATCTTTCCTCCTACTATCTGTACTTATATTACGTGGCCCCAGGTTTGCTGTGTGGCAATTTGATTAAAAACGTTAAATTTAGGAATATGCAACACATAAGCACAAAACTGACATAATAAAATCACTAATAGTAGATTCTGATAGATCCTCAAGACCCAAGTTAAAGGATGTTTAGTGATATTCTATATTTCTCTCAATGAAAAGACCAAAACCAACAATGAAAAGTCCTACTGACATGTATTTTCTGATATATCTTATTCGTCTGTGTCATAGCACTTCATTGTTGCCCCAAAAACTATTAAAACACATCACTAAGCCGCGCCGTTGCACTGAGTGACATGAACACACACTGTGGTTCGTTTAGATTCCAGCTCGCATACACAGTCCTGCTGCCAGAAATACTTACTAGAGCACCATATGGGGATTAATATGCTGCTGAACTTAGTTCCCAGCAAATGCACATTTTATTGCTGTTTGAGTGACTTCTGCTAAAAAACTACAATACCCAGCTGTTTTAGAAAATTACTGAGCCTTTTTTAAGCCCTTTTTAAGGTTTGTGACCCGCTTTTTATGTCTTCCATTGAAACAAATGGGTGTCACAGACAGGGCAGAGACATAAAATATATACATATATAGATTATCGCAAGCCTCTTCAGTCTCATCTTATTACAGTAATCTTACTTGGTATTGAGTCAGCTCAATAGATACAGTATGTAGTCTTTGTATTACAGTTAATAAACAGAAAATCTGGGTTCTGTCACCCACAGTGATGGAAAAGTCTCAACATAAGACGATCCCAATAATGTATCACCAGCTGTATTTTCATCACTAAGTTGCAATTTCACATTCACTGAACTGACTAAAGTGCCTCAGTCTCAGTGACACAGCGAGCTGAAAATGGAAAACCAATTACACACATCAGTCCCCGCTTGGTATCTGCTTGGCCTCATCTCAGCACGTGTGTCTTTATTCTTCATCCGGCAGGTGACCGGTTGGCTGACTCCACCATCACACTCGCGTTGGCCCTTGAACTCCTCTCTCACGCGACCACGCCCCTTTCCTTCACATCCAATCCCGACATGGAGCCCATCAAGGTCCAATCAGAAGGTGGACTGAATGTGACCCTCACCATCAGGCTGCTGATGCACGGCAAGGTACGGAAACAAACACACACGCAAAAAAAAAAAAGCTTCTCGGGCAATGAATTCCAATTTCCTATTCTGTTACTTTCTCCGTCTTGCAACTTGTCCAATTATGCGTCAAAAGGAAATAGATCATTTCAAGGGGCCCCTGTGGCAAAGACACAGCTAACAATGGTTTTGTGTTTCTGCAGGAGGTTGGAAGCATCATAGGAAAGGTATTTATCACAAATATAACAAACAGACCATGTAAAGCACTGTAATGCCTGTGGGAAACACACACAGCATCTCAATACTGTCCCTTTCTTTCATTTCCAGAAAGGAGAAACGGTGAAGAAAATGCGCGAAGATGTAAGTAAAGCATTTCTGTAAAAAAAAAAATCTATTATTGGTATGTTGTTTTTGGCACATAATCATGAATTTTCTTCTTTTTTTTTGCCATATAGAGTGGTGCCCGTATTAACATTTCAGAAGGGAACTGCCCTGAACGAATAGTCACCATCACCGGGCCAACAGATGCTATTTTCAAGGCCTTTGCCATGATAGCCTACAAGTTCGAGGAGGTATAACATTTACCATCTTAACACTACAAAGACTGTTTTGTTTTTCTTATATTGCACACATACCTCACCCTGCTGAGTCTGCTGTGGTTGTGCTATCCAGTAGCGCCTCTACTGACTCATTCCATTGGAATACAAAGCAGGCTTGGCCCCGTTATGTAGGACAGAAATACGCTGATCTAACCTTGCAACACCCTTTGAAAGTGGGCCAGTACTGTGTTTTGATTTGGGTGTCGTATCAGCATGCTCCCAGCCGGACCAAGCCAAAGTGTATCCAAAACACTTTGGATGGGAATGACTATGTATACACTGATAAATTCCCAGATATAAACATACAGATGTAGCCTCTCTATAAGATACTAGATTACTATGTGATTATATTATCATTGCAGAAGCAAAATATTGCAAAAAGCAAACAGAGTAAAGCACACAAATAGAAAATAAGTAATAAAATGATGTGAAAAAATATCTGTGTGTGTAGCAGTGGTAGAAGAAGTATGGAAGCAGCAATACTACGCTGTAAAAAATACTCCATTACAAGTAAAAGTCCTGCATTAAAAATGTGAAAGCATGGATGTATCATCAGCTAAATGTACTTGAGTATCAAAAGTAAAAGTACTCATTAGTCTGTGATATATTATATCAAATATTATAATACTGGATTAATATTACTGATACTTTAATGCTGAAGCTGGAGCTACTTTATACACTTCTGGGCAGTTAAATTAGTTATTTTAAGTGTAAAATATTAATCTGTAAAGTAACAAATTAACTATAACTACCAATTAAATGTAGCAGAGCAAAAAGTACAATATTTCCTTCTGGAAGAAGTATAAAGTCTCAAATTTGTACTTAAATATTAGTATTCAATCACTAATACAGTCAAAAAACATGGAAGCAAAATGAAAAACATTAATATATGAAGAATAGACATTTGCATCCTCCAAAAAGGGAATGTTAAGAGAAATATACTCAGCTATTTGAAGGTAGTTTTGTTCTACTACATCTTCTGTTTAACAGCCTGAAGGTAGATTTCTACAAAGTCAACACTGTATATAACAAGCTGTAAAAGGACACAGTCTCATCTCATCTCATCTCATCTCATCATCTGATAAAACTTCCTTCCTCCCCCTCAGGATATAATCAACTCCATGAGCAACAGTCCAGCCACCAGTAAACCCCCTGTAACCCTGAGGCTTGTTGTCCCGGCCAGCCAGTGCGGCTCCCTCATTGGCAAAGGAGGCTCCAAAATCAAAGAAATGAGAGAGGTAGAGTACAAATAATAGTAAAAAATCTGAACGTTGTGAGTTTGCCCTTCATTTCTCTATATGAATGATCTCTGTAAATGCAATTTCAACAGATATTACACCAGTTTCCGAAGGATTTCAAAAACCAGAATACTCCTTATAGTTCCCATTTAAGCTTCCTAAATCCCATATTTATGATCCATATGGTTTCCATTTATGCTTTAACTCCTATAATCCCCAACATCTAAAGCTCAAAGCTCATTTTGCTGCTCTGATATCAGTTATTGGCATTCAGTTTGTTTAAAAAGAAACCAGGGACAAAGCTGAATCTCTATATACATGTGTTTGTGTTTCCGTCTCACCTCCAGTCCACAGGAGCTCAGGTCCAGGTCGCAGGTGACATGCTTCCCAACTCCACCGAGAGAGCAGTGACGATCTCAGGGGCCCCAGAGGCCATCATCCAGTGTGTCAAACAGATATGTGTGGTGATGCTTGAGGTACAGTATGGAGGAGGGAGGATAAACATCAAAGGAAATAGAAAAATACATTATTTACAACGACTACATTTTGAGATTTAAATACCTGATATGGAAGATACTGACGGTGAAATACACCTGCTGGTCGGCCAGTTAACCTGGTTAATTTATGTGTTATCTATCTTCAAAACTGATGCATCTATGGACGGATTATGAGACCATGTGTCCCCGGACTCAGGCTTGTAAAAGGCCACCCATAACACCCCCAAATGGGAGCAAGACCCCCAGATTAAAATAGGTGCAAGACGCAGTTTCGATGACATTTTGCAGGTGAAACAGAACTTTCTGAGTGTTGCTGTTCACACAGGAGATGAAGAGAGGCAGCTTAACTCCTCTCCAAAGCTTCCTGCCACAGCAGATCCACTCTGTCACTCCTCTGCACAGATATTATACTAAATACTACAGAACACTATACTAATTATTACAGGAAATCATCAAAGTTAACTTGAAATGCAGGTTCTATTTTTCTTAAAGCATAGCTATTCTGCTGTCAACATTATTTAAATCACTTATTACCACTAATAAAGTCACTGTATTTTAATGAAATGCCGCTGAAGCCTCTGTAAACCAAATTAGATTGGATTTTATTGGCAGATATTCAATATTAAAAGACTCTGATTGGGATCAGGAGCAAAATGTGTGATTAGTACATCTCTACCTTTAACTGAGCTCTGTTCAGTAATCCATCCATGGACGCATCCGATTGATTTTGTGTATTGATAATGTGTTGTTTTGCTAAATTGGATCTCTAACCATCAATGTATTGCAGCAAACATATCTGTCTGGTCCGATATCTAATACAGCACTAACTATTGAGTTCAGAGGAGGAACTTCAGTTGGAGGCTCGGCCTCCAAAAAACAGTAATGTGTATATTTCCCAAAAAACAGAAAAAGGCAGCACTCCAGAGGTCAAACAAGCAAAATAAAAACCTTGTGTTGATCTTTTGGGTAAATTTTATTTAAATTAATACGTTGATGAATCTGCTAATCCATTTTGTCACACATGCTCTGATGAAGGCCTCAGGCTCAAACTGATTTTAGATCAAATTCACCCAAAACATCAATAAATGAATTGACTTTTTTGCTGTTTTTGACCTCTGGAGTGCTGCATTTTTTTTCTACAGACATCAGAAACTTTCATTACTGGCTTGTAGCTACATGATTTGGATCAACACTTTTTTTTTTAGGTGTCTCTCTTTTTCTTGCACCATTAATTTTAACTATCTGCACAGCCAGTTCTCCATTGGGCCTTCATGATGGCACCAGCCATGGATACTAGGACATTTGTGACATGACTGTAAGTCTCTAGAACACTGACTTAAAAAGATGTTTAAAATACAGATTGTAGAGTCATCATTATCCAGTTGAAAGTGATGTTCCAGGTAAATCCAAGTTTAGTTGTGCACTGAACCACGATTTGGACATTTTATGTCAGCATGTACACGCAGTGAAGAGCACTTTTGTGTGAGTGTCACAGGTTGTCTTCCCTAAGGCACTGTCCCTCTTGGTCTCACTTTATGCAACTTCTTTTCTTTCTTTCTCTTTCTTTCTTTTTTCTGCTCTAACACTCTCTCCACATCTCACCCCTTCTTCTTCCCCCCACTCTCTCCTCCTTTGCTCTCCTCAGTCCCCACCGAAAGGTGCCACAATCCCCTACCGCCCCAAGCCTGCCTCCACCCCTGTCATTTTTTCAGGTGGCCAGGTAAGAGCAGACCCACTGGGGGCGTCCACAGCCAACCTCAGCCTCTTACTGCAGCACCAGCCACTGCCTGTTAGTGTCGCACCAGGTTTTACTCACTTTTCCTCCCTTCCTCACTTCCCCGACCTGCCCCCCCGACTAGCATGAAACCATCACTGCTGTCTACTGTGCCCTCACCGTCATCCATCACCCCGAGCCACTCGCAGCAGAACTGGGATAAATGGCATTAGTCATTAAGAGAGAATCTGAATAAATCTGGTGTCAACTCATGCTGGTTAAAGCTTTTTTTAACGTACCTAATAATTGATGAGAACAGAGGCAGAGAAAAGATCTTTGTGTTCCCTTTCAGTGGTCCTCCATGCCCTTCCTACATAGGCAGAGCCAAAAAAAAACACTTTCAGCTGATAAAATGTCAAACTTCAATTAAAGGAACTCTAGTCAATATATAGAAATATACTAAAATCACTTTAATGAAATTACTAACTACACTTAACTGACAAAAGTAACTAACTGATTTAAAAGATCAACATGCTTGTTAACTTACCAAGACAGCACAGTTTGGCAACTTGGTGTGAACTAGAAAACAAAATACTGGGCATGTTGAAGTAGATTTACAGGTAAACAGGTGTCAGTAGGTCAGACTGGGGTAG